>NC_061511.1:141482333-141535505 GCF_022539505.1 Lolium rigidum | reverse complement strand
AAGGGATCAAAAGAAAAAGGAATTAGCCGTGAAATCGTGGGGTCAAAAAAAATCCAAGAATAGAAAGAATTTTGGTTCATAGAGGATGACATGCGGGACCCATGATCCCGCATCGTAAACGGCTCGATCGGAGAACGTTGAACGAGATGGCGCGATCGAGAAAAAAACAATGCCGCAGAGGCTGCCATCCGGGCCCTACATCCCTCGGCGGTGCGGATTTGCGTTGACTCGGCCGGCGAACCCGAGAATTCGCGATGCACCACGTCCCGGCCACCATACGCGACGTTTTGGCCGCTTTCGTCGGGCTAGGTGGCCTCAAAAACGAGAAAAAAAAGTTTTGACATGCACCACGGAGGGACCAAAATCGTCGGCCATGGTACACCAGCAACCACGGCGCGACTTCAACTTCGTCGGCCATGGCAACTTTTCTTGTAGTGTCTGGAAGGTTTCTCGTACCGTGGCTTATTCCTCCGAAGTTTTTAGGTCAGGACGGCTTAAATAGGCGGAGAAACGGAGTCGGAAGGGGTCTGGGGCCCCCTCACAGTAGGGGGCACCCCCCTAGGCCGCGCCGCCTTATTGTGTCACCGCCTCGTGGCCCCACTTCGTAATCTCTTCGGTGCTCTGGAAGCTTCCAGGAAAAATAAGGTTATGGGCGTTGATTTCGTCCAATTCCAAGAATATTTCCTTAAAAGGATTTCTGAAACCAAAAACAGCAGAAAACAGGAACTGGCACTTCGTCATCTCGTCAATAGGTTAGTTCCGGAAAACGCATCAAAACGATATAAAGTGTGAATAAAACATGTAGGTATTGTCATAAAACAAGCATGGAACATAAGAAATTATCGATACGTTGGAGACGTATCAGTCACCAATTTTTTACAACTGACTCTAGTTTAGATAATATTGTCTATAAAATGTTGTTTATTGACGGGGATGAGAGGGAAATCCCTTTGCCACAGACAGATTTGTTCAGTATTCACAGGAGACCGTGGTCGCGCTCTAGGGAGGAGGTGGATGAGCAGCTGAGGATGCATGGCTTCCACCAGCAGCATGACTCCGAGGACGCCGAGCCCTCCTACGGGTACACCGTCACGTATCCTGGTGCATCTTCCAGTACATACCCAGAACAGGATCCTTCTTCGTCATACTACGGAGGTGCCACTTCGTGGGCACCATGGGATTGATCTCCACTTAGGCCAAAAGCCTAAGCTTGGGGGGAGGTATGCCGGCATCACTCATTAATTGCATATCATAGTTGCTGGATACTTGTACATACTTGTTTATCTTCTTAAGGTGGTTGCTAATAAGAGGGAGATGATATTTGGGGAAGTGCAGTTAGAAAATAGATTCTGGACTGATACCAAAAAAAATCCCAAAAACAGCCAGAACGTTATTTTGCAAATCCAATTTTTGTGCATGTTCCCCAGGTTATTATCTAACTTTCATTAGTTGAGCACTTTTCGAGTTGAGCAGCGGAAGATTTTCTTAAAAATCGATTACTGTACTACTGTCAAGTTTGACGAATTTCTGCTGCTTTGCGTTTATGTGACTCTTTTAGTTTTCATTTTCTTTTTTTTTCTTTGTTTGTTTCCGAAAACACAAAAGACCAAAAATATTTATGTTGTTTCTCTTTACTATTTGTTTATATTGGTTTCTTGCTCTTATTTTTCTTTATTTGCTATCGTTGGTTTGCTATAAGAAAATCCAAAAAGATTTTGCTTTGTTTGCTTGTTTCCTTTTGTTCTTGTTTCCAAATTCGAAAACACCAAAAATATTTGTTGTTCTTCTTTGGTTTTGTAAAGTTCATTATGGAGTTCAGCGGTCTTCGGTGGTTGGAGCTTGGTTTTCATTCCATATTATTCAAGCTACACAAGTGAAAGGCAATAATGATGATCTACGACAATTCGACTGTGGTGAGAGGCTGGTATGAACTCTATTGTTTTCATTTTTGTACATATACTCATCTATGTGAGCATGCTTAGTTGGTTCATGTGAGGTATATGTCATTTAAGAAAGTCTAGTAGTTCATGATCTCTCATGTTTAGCTCCAGTTTATTAATATGAGTAGCATGTCATAGATATTTGCTTGCATTGTTTTATTCATAAATAGGTATGACATTGTGGTATCCTCCTCTGAATAATTCACTTGAATCGACTTGGCACATGCTCATGCATGCATATGACTGAACAAAAGTCAATTAAGCATCGATGATTTACTTTGCCTCAGAGTTCTAGTATCACTTTTATGCCTCCGTTAATTTATTTTGCCGCAAGCATGATTATGACAGTTACTGCTCTCTTGATTGTCGCTTCCCAGTCTATTGCTAGCCTTCACTTGTACTAAGCGGGAACGCTGCTCGTGCTTCCAAACCCCTGAAAACCTAGTTATTCCAAAGTGTCCACCATAAATACCTACGCATGGCATTTCAAACCATTCCAAGTAAATTCTCATCTGCTACCTTTAAACCTTCAAAATACTTCTCAATTTGTGTCGATGTTTTATAGCTCATGAGGAAGTATGTGGTGTTTATCTTTCAACCTTGTCATTTACTTTTGACAGACTTTCATCAATGGACTAGTGGCACATCCGCTTATCCAATAATTTTGCAAAAAGAGCTGGCAACGGGGTTCCCAGCCCCAATTAATTAACTTTCATCAATAATTCTCTTCACATGTTTTGCCCTGATTTATCAGTAAGACACTTAATTTGCAAATAGACACTCCTCCATGGTATGTGAATGTTGGAAGGCACCCGAGGATTCGGTTAGCCATGGCTTGTGTAAGCAAAGGTTGGGGGGAGTGTCATCCATAATGAAACTAAAGTATGTGTGTAAACAAAAGAGAAGGGGGTGATTTACCTTGCTGGTAAAGATAACGTCCTTCATGGGAGCCGCTCTTGAAAGTCTGGTTGATGAGGTAGTTGGAGTGACCACTACCATTCGTTGACAACAACAAACACCTCTCAAAATAATTTTACTCCTGTTTAAAAAATGAAAATCTCTAGCGCATGTTAATCCCCTCGCTTCCCTCGCGAAGGGTCAATCTTTTACTTTTATGTTGAGTCACCATCCTTTCTTTGAGCACCTTCTTGAGAGCAAAACTGTCATTCTTAGTATAATATGCTTGTCCCAAAATGTGATTAACTGTGGTATAACTTTGACGCTTTTATCTCTGATAATCTCTACTTCCAGTCTTTCCATGAACTTCAAAGGTGCCCGGGCATTTATGTTTTGCTATACAAATACGGGCAAGCGAGATATCACTTTATCATGTCTTTTTATGAACATTGCAATCCTGCTGATAGACATGATTCATGATGCTTATTATTAATTTGTTGGTACCTTTTCCATGATTGACATAGCTATTAGATGACTTTATTTGCATGTATCTTATTATGACTTGCCTAAGTACTTGTCCATATCATGAGAATATCTACATCATATGAGAAATGTGTTCGTGAAAGTTCTTTTATCGCACTCAGTTGTTAACTGAATTGCTTGAGGATAAGCAATAAGCTAAGCTTGGGGGGAGTTGATACGTCCAAAACGTATCTACTTTCCCGAACACTTTTGCTATCGTTTTACCTCTAATTTGTGTATTTTGGATACAACTAACACGGACTAACGCTGTTTTCAAGCAGAATTGCCCCGGTGTCTCGTTTTTGTGCAGAAACTCAACTTTCAGGAAAATCCCTGGGATTAATTCCAATGGGCCTATTTTCATAGAAGAGGGACGGAGCCAGAAGACCAGAAGGAGGGGGGCCACGAGGCGCCAACCCCATAAGGCGGCGCGGTGGGCCCCTGGGCCACACCGCCCTATGGTGGCGACGCCTCGGGCAGCCCCAGGTGCCCCCATCTGGTCTACTTAAAGGCTTCGACCTAAAAACGCACGGGAGTTAGACGAAATCGCCAGAAGACATCCAGAACACCGCCGCCATCGCGAAACTCCGTCTCGGGACCAGAAACTCCATTCTGGCACTCCGCCGGGACATGGAATTGGAGGAGATCATCGCCATCATCACCACCGACGCCTCTCAATCGACCAGCCATGTTTCCCCATCCATGTGTGAGTAATTCCCCGATGTAGGCTGAAGGGGATGGTAGGGATTGGATGAGATTGATCATGTAATAGCATAAGATTGTTAGGGCATAGTGCCTAGTGTCAGTATATGGTACTTTTATGATATTGTTGCAACTTGTTATGCTTCATGCTTGTCACTAGGGCCTAAGTGCCATTATCTCAGATCTGAACATGTTATTGTTTCATGATGATATTCATTGTTTTATGATCTTACCTGCAAGTTGTATACACATATTGCTGTCCGAAACCCGAGGCCCCAAAGTGACAGAAATTGGGACAACCGGAGGGGAAGGCGGTGATGTGAGGATCACATGTGTTCACGGAGTGTTAATGCTTTGCTCCGGTGCTATATTAAAAGGAGTACCTTAATTTTCAGTAGATTCCCTAGAGGCCCGGCTGCCACCGGCTGGTAGGACAAAAGATGTTGTGCAAGCTTCTCATTGCGAGCACGTACGACTAAATATGGAACACATGCCTATGGATTGTTTAGTACTTGGATACTGTTTTATTACTATCTGCAAATGCCCTACCTTGATTGTTACATGATTTCTCTCATCCATGCAACGCCCGTTCATCCATCCCTGTGCCTACGATATTTTAATCCCGCTCGTTTACTATAATCACTACTCGTTGTCTTTGTTACACCGCCGCTGATATTTCACTATCGCTATCGCTATAAAACTCGTTACTATCGATAAACTCTTGCGAGCAAGTCTATTTCCAGTGTGCAGCTGAATTGACAACTCCGCTGTTAAGGCTTACAAATATTCTTTGGCTCCCCTTGTGTCAAATCAATAAATTGGGTTTTACTTCCCTCGAAGACTGTTGCGATCCCCTATACTTGTGGGTCATCAATGGTCGAGAAGAAGAAGGAAGAAGACCCGAAGGCACCCAAGGCTTGGCACATGTGCATTGACTACACGCACTTGAAAAAATATTGTCCCAAAGACCCGTTCCCATTACCCCGGATTGATCAGGTGATCGATTCCATTGCCGGATGTGAACTGTTGTCGTTTCTGGATGCTTACTCCGGCTTCGACCAGATTCCCCTGAAAAAGGGAGATCAAATAAAAACTGCTTTCATTACCCCGCATGGGGCTTATTGCTATGTCACTATGCCTTTTAGTTTGAGAAATGCCGGCGCAACATACCAGCGTTGTATGCAAAAATGCCTTCATGGTCAAATCGGTAAAAATGTGCAAGTCTATGTCGATGATGCCATGATAAAAACTAAAGTAAAAGATACTCTGATCGACGATCTGAGACAAACATTTGATAACTTAAGAAGATTCCGGATGAAACTCAACCCGTCAAAATGTACTCTCGGAGTACCAGCCGGGAAACTGCTCGGTTTCTTGGTGTCGAGCCATGGCATAGAGGTCAATCCGGTTAAGATAGGAGCCATCGAAAGGATGGAGCTACTGCAGTGTCTTAACGATGTGCAAAAGTTGACCGGATGTCTGGCTTCCTTGAGCCGGTTTGTAATCCGGTTGGGAGAAAAAGCCTTACCTTTGTGTGCGCTAATGAAAAAATCAGACACTTTCATCTGGACCTCACAGGAATATGCAACATTTAAGGAACTGAAAAAGATGCTGGCCACCGCGCCCATTTTGGCATCTTCTTTGGAAAAAGACCCCATGATGCTTTACATAGCAGCAACAAACCGGGTCGTAAGTGTCGTGGTTGTGGTGGAAAGAGAAGAGTAAGGAAAAACCTTGCAGAGGCCGGTATACTACCTGAGCGAGGTTCTCTCCCTATCTAAACAAAACTACCCACACTACCAGAAAATGACTTATGACGTGTTCATGGCCGCCATGAAGCTCAAGCATTACTTCGTTGAACACCCGATGATGGTGGTATGCGAGGCTCCTATTTCAGAGAGCATCGGCAACAAAGATGCAAGCGACAGGATCGCAAAATGGGCAATCCAATTGGCACCATACATGCCGCAGTACAAAGAAGGGATGCGATTAAGTCGCAGGCACTGTCAGATTTCCTGGTAGATTGGGCCGAGATGCAATACAAGCCGCCACTACCGGAAACAGAGTACTGGAGGATGCACTTTGATGGATCAAAGCTCAAGGAAGGACTTGGAGCCGGAGTGGATCAGACCTCGCCAAAGGGAGACAACTTGAGATATGTGCTGCAAATACACTTCAGGGCGTCAAACAATGTCGCTGAGTATGAGGCTTTAGTCCATGGGCTCAAAGTCGCAAAAGAAGTCGGAGTGCGCCGGATCATATGTTATGGTGATTCGGATCTCGTGGTACAGCAATGTTCTGGTGATTGGAACGCAAAAGATGCAAACATGGCATCATACCGGTTCTATGTGCAGCAAATCGCTGGATTCTTTGAAGGATGCAAGTTTCACCATGTCCCGCGGGCGGAAAATGAGGCAGCTGACACTTTGTCCAAACTAGGCTCATCCATGCAGGAAATACCTGCCGGAATAGCTCTGTCCCACTTAAGGAAACCGTCAATCAAACCAAGTGCGGAATCCGAGTCAATTTTTGTGCCGGAATCACATATCGTACCGACGGACATGGACAATGTAAACCCTGGGACTGCTCCCTCTAGCTCGGGGACTTCTCCATCTAACCCGGGGACTTCAGGGCCGAAGCCGGAAGAAACTATGTCGATGGATTGCATGGAGATCGATATGCCGGTCTTCGTGGTTTGAGAAGCAACAACCTGGCTAAAACCTATTAAGGAATTCCTAGCCAACAGCGGTTTGCCAGCTGATGAAGCTGAACCAAGGAGAGTTCAAAGGAGGTCCAAAGCGTACACCATCATCAATGGTGAGATGTACAAGAGGAGTGTAACCGGAGTTCTGCAACGTTGTGTGGAACCGGAAGAAGGAAAAGAAATGATCCGAGAAATCCACCAAGAAATGATCCGAGAAATCCACCAAGGGAAATGATCCGAGAAATCTACTGGCCCACGGCTTTGGAAGACGCTGAGGACTTAGTCCGGAAGTGCAATGGATGCCAGAGGTACATCAAGCAAAATCATACCCCACACTAGTAACATATGGGTCTTCAATGACGGTATGATACTGAATGTTTGGAAATCCGTCAGCGATTGTCTTTTTCTATAATGATAGGGTGTTTTCGCGTCACAGATGGCGATTTGGGCCGCTCGGCCCGAAAAATTAGTGATATGCGAGGTCTAAACGTCAGCGATTGTGCAGAAATGAGTGTCACAGGTGGTTGGCGACCCGAACTACTGAGTCGGCAGGGGGTGGGCGTCACAACAACTGGGCTTCGGGCCGGTGGACACACCTGACCCACACTCTGCACACTCATGTTCACGTACTTTTCTGTCTGCCCGCACAACAGTCCAAGGCATGCAGCACTGGGACCCATATTTGTAAGGGGAGACAACCACTGTCTGCACACATGTACCTGGTCTGCACCACTTGGGCCCGCATGTCAGGTGCCGACACAACCCACCTGCGTGGGGCCGCCCGTTCCGACAGCCTCCCAGCATGCGAAGTGGACCAGAACTGTCAGTACCACCAACATGGGTTCCACATGTCAGTTGGCATACCGAAAAAATTCCGCACGTGCCAGCACAAGTGTCTCGCTCGCCGTCACTTCGGACGCATGGCCCCGCAGGTCAGAGCCTGCTGGGACCCTTCTCTGAGAGTTTTGGTGGGTCCGGCATGCCAAAGATCTGTGGGGCCGCATGTTAGAGCCTGCTGGGACCCTTTGAGAGTTTTGGTGGGTCCGGCATGCCAGAGATCTATGGGGGCCGCATGTCAGAGCCTGCTGGGACCCTTCTGTGAGAGTTTTGGCGGGTCTGGCATGACAGAAAACTGTGGGGGCCACATGTCAGAGCCTGCTGGGACCCATCTCTGAGAGTTTTAGTGGGTTCGGCATGCTAGAGATCTGTGGGGGCTGCATGTCAGAGCCTGGTGGGACCCTTCTTTGCGAGCTTTGGTTGGTCTGGCATGCCAGAGATCTGTGGGGGCCGCATGTCAGAGCCTTGTGGGACCAATGTATGACAGTTTTATTGGGTCCAGCATGCGAGAGATCTATGGGGTCCGCATGTCAGAGCCTTGTGGGTCCCAACATGCCCGATCTTGGTGGGCCAAACATGCCAGAGTATGGACCCAATATGTCAGGACTCGTGGGGGCCGTATGTCAGAGCTTGGTGGGTCCCTGGTCCAGACCCTGTCGGGCCCACATGTAGCCGTGGGACCTACTAGATTCACTATGTGTCCCACCTGTCAGCTACGCGTCGTGGTGTCCTTGGGCCAGATTGGCTGACTAAAGGCCCAAGGCCTATTTATTCAGCTTGAACAAAGACATGCAGAGGAGCCAGCCTATATCGTCTGTTGGACCGACTGGCCAGTTATGCTCCGAGGTGCCCTTATCTATATTCGGGAGATTAAATGAACAAAGACACGTAGATGAGCCTAGCTTAGATAGTCTGTTGCTCCGAATGGCCAGTTTTTTTAAGAAGTTAGCTCCAATCATATGTTCTACGGCAAATGAAGGTGGACTTATATTTGGGGCCTCTGCCTTCTTGGGTCTAATATCCGAACAAACTGAACTTTCTAACAAATGTTATACAACGATTCTCAATACAAAAAAACAGCAGAACGAGTATCCAAGTTTATAATCCAACTAGTAACGCATATACAAAAAAGTACGTAGTACTCCGTCGTATAGAATCAGTCTCCGAAAAGGTTCTATGTAATTGTGAACACAGGGAGTACTCCCTCCGTCCCGGTGGATTGTGCTCACCTCCAAAATCTCTTTCTCCCAGTTTAACCGTGGATTAAGGCTCAATTACTATTCTCGGTTTAACCTACTCTCCTCTTCTTTGGCTAGTCAATGTGCATCCGTGTATGCACTTGATGTCCTCCATTGGTTCCCATCCTCAAATCAACAATAGCTGCTCTAATGAATGTGGAGTATTAGGGTCGTGATTGGATGAAATATCTGTGTGAAAAAGTTTAAGCGCCCAATCCCCTGCTGCCTGTCCCAATGAAACTACTATTGAGCCTAATCCACCGGGACGGAGGGAGTAAGTAACTTTAAAATCGCTACTAAATATGGGTGTGGCTATTTCTCAGTCGAGAACTAACTTCGTTTTGTCATCAAATTTTAGTTGCAATTAATGCTGCAAGTGATAACTATGATGAATCACATAACAAATCAAATAGTGTAGGACTTTTTTTTGCTGATTGTTTGTTCACAAGCAACTAACGGAACCTGCCGCTCGGTAAACAGTGTAGGACTTGACTGAGCACGAACTTAATTCTCAGCTAGCGGAGAACTGACAAATATTAACTAGATTCATACGAGTGGCAGACCACTTATATAATTTTATAATTACATGAGTCCTTCCTGGTAAAAGTACAAAGGGAACATCAGATAAGATTAACGAGCTGATCGACAACCTCCACCAAACGTTTTTGGGCATGCAGGTCATTGATCTTCTTCCTCAGATCATCGTTAGAGTTCCTAAAGCGAGTTAGCTTATCCTTTAATTCCAAAAGCGTGTTGCGCATCTCAGAGCGCTTCATGTAGGCATCCACAAGCTCGCTTTCCGCCAAGATGGCGTCATCCATAGCCTGATTGAGATTCCCATTTAGAGTTAGATTCTCTTCGGGGAGGCGTTCGCAGTCAAGGAGTAGCTCGTTCCTCTTGGCAACCACATCCTTGAAGCAATCATTGCCCAGCTCCAAGCGCACCAAGGTTTGCTTCTGGAGTTTCCGCCACTGGGCGATCTCCCCACGCAACCTGTTGCATTCCCCTTCAAGATCTGCCACAATATCATCCAATAGCTGCATAAACACCAAAAATACTGAGCGACAGGCTACATAATTACACAAAAAGTTAATAACATCCTCCAACAATACTGGCTTACTGCCATTGTTCCTTCTAAGCCTGTGGGAGATATCTTTAGATTGCCTTAGATCACCCGCCGCCATCTCTCCGGCAAGTCCTGGTGCGGGGGATGCCTTGCCCGTGCCGCCGAACCTTCAGAACATATGGGGGAATCAAGATTTGATCAAGAAAGGAGGATGAAAATGAATGCAGCAAGGTATTTTAGCTAAACTTACGCTGACAACCCGCTACCGAAGCGGGCACGATCCAACGCGGATGAAGACCAGCCCTTGATGTGCGAAAGGCTATCACCCAACACGGACGAAGTACGAGCTAGTAGGAGAACATAGGAAGAAAACGAGCTCTGCCAGAGCTCTCTAAGGATGGGAGGTCACGCGGAAGACGAGAGTGGGGACTGGTGTGGTTAAAGGTGCGTCTACTCTTTTCTACTCCCAAGAAGTAGATCTTGGCCGTCCATTTCTGACTAATGGATGAGAATGAATAACTTATATGTGAAAAGTTTGGCCCACTAACGCACGACGCAGAATACGAGGAAGGAGTATTAAATTATCAGGGGCGAACCTTCCGATGTAGTACTACTCGATTTTTTCAGCTTTGCCAAAAGTTGCATGTGCCACGTTAATATAGTGAACCGACAATAACAAATAGCTAGACCCTTCTCACTCTTATCCCCTCGAGCATCCACCCCTATGTCCGCCGCGTCCATTCATGGTCACCGCTTCAACCCTTCGAGGACCGATACCTATTTATGGAGGTGTCTACACGGTTGGAGAATACGGCCAAGGAGTTTATTTCCCAACATGAGTAGCCGCATAGCCGTAGGATATAGGCCAGATGTAGCCCCGAACTAGTTGGCTTTTCTCCTTTTATTTCTTTGTACTCGTTTTGGTTGAATATTGGATTCTTAAACGGATGTGTGTATCTTAGCTATGCAGAGGCTGGCTGTAATGCTTGATTCTTCGAGTAATAAAGCGCCCTTTATCGAAAAAAATGTCCGCCGCGTAAACGATCATTCATATGTGTGCGATTCTTCTTTCCACATGTTAACATTCTCTTCTCTTCTCCCCACTCACACGTGAGGCTGGTTGCATTGGACTATCCATCCCCTATAATTTGCTGGAAAAAGTCCATAACAAACATTGAACGTGTAACCAAAAGCTAAATCGTACCATGAAGATTTAATCCCGAAAATGGAAAAAAAGATGAACCACAAGCAATAGATCCAATCATGTGTGTGAAACATCAATAAGTCCAACTTGGAACCACTAGCAGATCTGCATAAACAAGCAACTAGGAAACTAATATCATAGAGGCTAATAGTGCATCGAACCCAAATTTCATAGGAACCCAAAATGTGGTCACGGGAAAACCTTATATGCATACAGATCGAGAAAAGAAGGTAGTTCGATTAACACCTACTAAAAGCAGAAGTAGTGGCAACTGATCGCTTGGTTGAACTACTACGTGTATGAAATTCTTCACCATCAACCGACGAGAGAAAGAAGAGGCCGCAGCCTACCACCCCGGTAAGACCAACCTTATCCATTACCGATCCGCTAGCTCGCCAAGCTTTAGTTCTTCAATAACCGCAGAAAGGCAACCGTTGTTGACTGAGTGGACTCCTGTTTCAAGGAGAGACAATAGTTGGTCGTTTATCTTCTCCAACATGTGAAAGGCACTATGGCAACTCCCACAGGTCCTCGGACAGGAGGAAGTGGTTTCCATGACTACCAGGATCTTCTCGCGTAAATTCGAGTTCTTGCTGCGCCGCAGGCAAATCTGATCATACCATGTCTTTATCGCCTGCTTCATGAGTGAGTGAAACCAATCGACTGTCGGGATCGGGTCAAAATAAGTCACGCAACGAAGAAAACCGGGAGGATTTAACAAGGTTGAGGCCATATAAGCTAACCTTCAGAGAAACCATACTAATACCTAGAACGACGCACTACCAAGTTCCACATGAATCCTAAATGGGCTTTGGCTTGAAGGCCCATCAATAGGCGGGGAGCCAGTAGGCCTCGGGTTTTCCGGTTTTGGTTGAGTTTTTCCGATTTTTCTTGGGGTTCGGTTTTCTTTTGATTTTTCTTTGATTTTTTTTATTTTTTTAACAAATTTAAAAGTCAAGCAAATTTTAAAGTTAAGCAAATTTCAAATTCGAACAAATTTCAAAGTAAGCAAATTTTTAATCGGAGCAAATTTCGAATCTAGGCAATTTTTAAATCTAAGAAAATTTTGAATCTAGGCAAATTTGAAATCTAAGAAATTTTCAAATATGAGAAAATTTCAATTCCGAGCAAATTTCAAATCTAAATAAATTTCGAATTTGGGAAATTTTGAAACAACCGAACTAATGGGCCAAGCCCATTAACGATTTTCCCTTAGCGATGGTTATAATGGTTAGTTTTTTTTTAGAATTCGGTCGCTCTTTATTCATCAAGGATAGAAAGTTGTACAGGGATACATAAACCCCCAGGCGGCTCTAAGAGCCAGAGCTGGCGACCGATAGCTAGACTAACAGCGCTACGAGCGAGGCGGTGAGCCTCACCATTGGTGCTTCTACCTTCATGGCGGAAAGACACCGACGAGAAAAGGGTCTTAGTCTCCTTTATCTCATCAACAATCATGCTATAAGCTCCCATGTATGGTCGCTGCAAGTTTCTAATGACCTCCAAACAATCAGAGGCCACACATATATGGGATAAACTGAGATCATGCGCGAGGGCGAGAGCTTCTCGGCAAGCCATTACTTCTAGCATCGCAGGGTTGTCCAGGCCACTGATAGTGAGTGCCGACGCCCCCATGAAAGTTCCTGCTTCACTTCTGCATACCACCGCAACTGCGCCACCCGGACCATTATTTGTCGTGGCCGCATCGACGTTGATCTTCACCCACCCATGCGGTGGGGCAATCCACTTCTTCCCTTTGCTTGGTCGAGCATGTGATGACAGACCCGCTGTAGGGAAAGCCATACTTAGGTCCGCAAGGAAGCTCCTTACAAACAAGAACGTGGACAAAGGGCTTTGTTTTTTTTGAAACCCAAGAATGTGAGGCAAAAAGGCCCACAGTAATTTATTATATTAAAACATAGAATCTATGTACAAAAAGTTTAAGAAAAAAATAAAATATGTACAACAGAAGTCACAACTAGAAAAAAGGCTCTAAGGCAGAAACCTAATCCAGGTGAGCAACCTATCCTTGTGCTTCACTTTAATCCTATGTTGCAGCAATGATATATCATGAATGAATTCCCCCTTCCACCTAGTGAAAGAGCATACTTCATCATTAAAGATCCATTGAATAAGGGCTTTGTTGCTCACCTTCATGAATAAGGCGTCTTGCAAAGGTTGAGTGATTGAGCGGCTGGATCATTGAGAAGATCCATTGCTTCGCCGATGGTTCTGATGTCAAACTCATGTGTTCAGTAATCTCTTTACCAACGAGGGCCCAAACACATTTGGACATTGTGCATTGAGAATGCCTCTAGGAGTCTTCCGCTCCGCAAACCGAGCATTGACTCGTTTCAGCGATGGTTATAATGGTTAGGTGCTCCCCCTAGAACGACGCACTACCAAGTTCCACAGGATCCTAAATGGGCTTTGGCTTGAAGGCCCATCAACAGCGAGGAGCCGTAGGCCTCGGGTTTTCCAGCTTTTGTCGAGTTTTTTTCTCGTTTTTTTCTTGGGGTTTTGGTTTTGTTTTGATTTTTCTTCAATTTTTTATTTTTTATTTTTAAATAAATTTTAAAGTCGAGCAAATTTTAAAGGTAAGCAAATTTTAAATTCGAACAAATTTCAAAGTAAGCAATATTTTAATCTGAGCAAATTTCGAATGTAGGCAATTTTTAAATCTAAGCAAATTTTGAATCTGGACAAATTTGAAATCTAAGAAATTTTCGAATATGAGAAATTTAAAATCTAAGCAAATTTCAAATCTAAAGAAATTTCGAATTTGGAAAATTTTGAAACAATCGAACTAATGGGCCAGGCCCATTAACGGTTTCCCTAGCGATGGTTATAATGGTTAGATGCTCGGGCGAACTACCAAGTTCCACAGGAATCCTAAATGGGCTTTGGCTTGAAGGCTCTCGAACGGAAAAGAAACCAGCTAAAGCTAATGGGCTTACAAAAGTGGGCCTAAGACGCCGCATCTTCGAGAGGTCACAAGAAAGAACACACTGCCCCGCCTGTGCTCGGTTGCATCTAGAAGCGGCGGCGGCGGCAAGCGAGGAACCCTACCCTAGCAGCGCATAAGGCGGAATCGCGGAGGTACGTCCGTTCGCCCTTCTCGCGGCTATCTCACTAGCGGAGTCGGAGATCGTGGCGGTGGCGGACTCGGAGCACGGCCGCCCCCTATATTGCTGTCTCCCAATCCACTGATAAATATTCACATACGCAGGCACCGGCCAGACGAGGCGAGGACCTTATTGAAGGGGATAAAGCAGGACACCGGGCGATGGCGGCGGCGATTCGGCACGCGGTGAGGAGGTTGGGCGGCATCGCGCTGCAACGGACGGAGGCGGAGCTGCCAAGGAGGCTCGTCCACGACGCTCAACAAGGCTCTTCTCTCCGGCCTCCTCTCACCCAAGCTAAGGTGTCGATTCCTTCTACCCCTAGCCAACAACAGGAGCACAGGACTAGTCACTGTGCTCCGCGACTAATCTGATTAGGGATTTCTCGCTACTAGTGTATTTGTAGGGATTGAGGATTATCTCGGTCTAATCCTAAATCCCAACTATCCCCCGTTTGGCTCTAATGTATTGGTCGGTTTAATCCCCACTTTTCCCGTGCTTCACCTCCCTAGTACCAAACGCCAGCACATTTTATTTTAGATCCAATACACTACACCTCCCTAGTGGACCGGAGATTAGGGATAAGGTGGGGATTTCCTGGGATTGGGTGAAGACAACGGTATCACCCCAGGGGTTGCGCCATTTGTCCTCGCCGTGGAGGGCCTGTTTCTCGCCGTGGAGGGCGCGCCACCAATTCATGGGCCATAGGTATCCGGGGATGCAGCGACCACTACAGGGGAAGGGCCCGGCTTCGGTGGTGCTGCTGGTTTATGTAGAACTCTGCCCGTACAGAAGGGAGAATCATGACTTCCAGATCAACCGCGACTCCATACTTGGCATCGAGGATTCGAGATCGACTGGGAACGGGACTTCTTCATCGGCAGGATTGAAGATCGGAGTGGACTCTGTACTTGGCATCGAGGAGAGGCCGATCCTGAAAGAACTCTGCGGCCGTACATCCGTTTTTTCTCTAATCGATCGACGTAATGACAACTCATGACTGGTTTTTTTTTAGCGCTAGCGCTGACGAAGGATGATAGACCCGGTTTATTTGACGTACCAAGATTAGTTTTTTTTTTGACCTACCAACACCACCGATCCGTAACTTATTAGTAGAGAAGGTGGGGATTTCCTGGGATTGGGTGAAGACAACGGTATCACCCCACTAATTCCAACAAATACCCCAGTACCAAACAAAGCCTTAAGATTCTAACAATAATTTGTAGCTCGTGTAATTGAATAAACAACACCCGGATTAACAACAGTAGCTAGCTCTAAATTATTTTGTGAATCTTAATTTGGCCATAAGTAGGCAGGATTTGAGGATGGCATATCTTCTGCAAATAATAAACACATGATACCGTTCGGTTGCTGGGCTTGCCTACAAGAAAACATTCTAGATCGATTATAGTTGCATGCAGTGTTTGTATCCACTAGTAAGCTTGCACGTGCAATGCACGTCTCAAATTGAAACTTGTATGCATGTCTCAAATTCAAAGTTTGAACACGCAAAGCTAGCATATGTCAATCCACAGATTTCCTATCCTGTTATGCAATGATTTGGATTGGAGCAACCATTTTGAATAGACCACGTCCAATGCACATCTCAAATATAAAATTTAAATGCATATCTCAAATTCAAAATTTAAATATGTAAAGCTTAGATATGTCAATCCACATGTTTGCCATCATGTGTGTGCAATGATTAGGATTGGAGCAACCATTTGCAGCCATGTGCATAATTTTGCTTTGACACAATATAGAGAAGCACCACTCTGCTTTAACACAATCAATCTTGTCCATTCGTAATAACCAGATCCAATGGATAAGGATTTAATGTAGGTTACAAAAAACATGGCCGTAGTTGCAGTATTTTACCTACTTACTCCCTGAACCCCTTCCTACTGTTCCTTGCCACATCTCATTGTCTTCTTACGAGCACATCATATCAGGTTCCTCGCTACGTCCTCGCTCATTCAGCCACCCTCGTCACCACTCTCCCTGGCTCAACAAAGCTCGCCTCAATGATCCGAACTAATGCAGCCCTTGAAAAGGTTCATCTCACCATTTTCGACAATGTTGATTTCCCAAACCGAAGGAAACCCCCACAAAACAACAAGTGCATCTCCAAATATTGTCAGTCCCCCATCAGAAAAACCACCATCACAATCATTGGTTTTAGGAGTAAGCAACTCCCGCCGTACTTTTGTAAGTTTAGCCTTACCAAAGAAATAACTCTTAACTACAGTGAAAATTTATCTAAAAATAGTACTAAGAGCTTAACATTAGGAGATGCTCATAATTATCAAATCATAAAGAAGAATAAAATCAATTACCTATTGATGTGCATTTTTCATCCCTAGATGCAAGCTCTTACAAAGTGCAGCATATAACCCCAGCAGAGCATTGATGTGGCCCTCATGCAACAGTTATGCATCAAGGTTCATGTACAACACATGAAGCATTCTATCAGATTTGATAAAATCAACAACATCCATACACTGTCGATAATCCAGATTAAAAACAGGTATCACCACCATATGGGTTGACATGAAGTAAGGCAAGGTATATGCAACAACAACACAATAATTAAGGCATAGCTTTTTTTCAAATGGCTAAACTGTTTGTAAGCTGCTTCTTAAGATTGCTAGACAATAACACGATGTACATTGTAATAGATTCTGTTAATTGAAATGAAGGGATAGGAGCCTCAAATCACCATCAGAAGAGCAAGATTGTGCAATGGATTTGTTCTTCTGCGCCTTTGACATCTGACAACTAAAAGAGAAGTCCAGAACATAAGTCCAGGGTTCAGACATGGATAAATTTGCATTTGAATGTCCATTGCTCATTTTTCAAGTCCTTCAAGAGAATCTTGACACGATTCCTATAAGACTAACACTCAGTTTCTCACTACTTCACAACAATTTCAATACTATCAAGCGGTAATACCAAACCAAGACATCGAATAATCATAATTTCATACCCATAATTTTATCCACTTCAGTACTTCAGAACTACTGGACAAAATTATCACCATTACATTGTAAGCAGTCTATGTGCTTGTGCAGCCCCCCACCCTGCGGAACACTGAGGCTGCAGCGCGGCGGCGAAGGAGAGGTGCAGTTGAGGGATCTTACAAATCTTCAGCGTTGACTTCAAATTTTACATCAAATCCTACAGGTAATTTAGTGAAAACAATAATAGTTTGTATGATATGAGACTCAAATTGTTCTTGGAATCATATATCTAAATTCCAATAGTGAAAAGCAAGAAATCAGTAGCATCAGTCTCTAAGAAACGACATGTGTTCATCCAGTGTACTACCCTAGCAAGAGATATATTCCTTGCAGCAAATTATAGTTTCCTTAGGTATTAAAAAACTGAGATACTGCATAGGTCTTAATGTCTTATTCAGTAGTGATTCTAAACAGGTGTTTATAAAAACTACGAATAGCAATTCTAAGAAGGTATTGTTAATACCAACAAATAGCAATAGGAATTCTCAAAGTGAGAGGTTAACACTATATCACAGAAAAAAGATCTTAGTCATGCAGTATTCAATAAGGAATATCACTCGCAGATGGCACATAGGATTGAAATACAATTTTTTGTGGGATGGACACGTGACATGTTAATTAGTATTCCTCCCTATCAGCCATAATGAGGAGAGGGTGTAAAAAATTGCTGCATCAGTATCTACCGTAGCTTTATGATGTCTACAGCCATGCTGGTATTTCATTGCTTGGATGCAGCAAAGGAAGATATTTCAATCTTACCAGGCTGGGATTATAATTTGTAGCAGAGATATGGATGAACATATGATGGGACCAGTGCAGCCCTCATTCCATAATATATGTTGCTCATAAGTGTGTTGAGCTTGGTGTTCATTTTAATCTTGGTTGGGCGGTTACAGTTTACCATGAAGAAATCCAAAATGAAAAGCACAATAACACCTTCTCAGAAGTCAGAACCCATTTATCTCCTCCCAAGCATAAATCGTGGCTGGGCTGTTACAGGTTACATGAAAATATGATAACAAAGTCTATGTAACTACAACTTATCTCCCCCAAATGTTACAGCTTAGAAATATATCCTTTTTCCCTATTACCAAAATTTGTTGGGCTCTCATTTGGTTTCTCCCGCAAAATCACCAAAAAGAATCTCAAGCATGAACAAGAGCATACCAAACATTTGATACTTTGACGAACCCCAACTCAACGCTTGTTCAATCCCAGAGAAAAAGCACATCAGGACACCTATAGACAGTGGCTGATTCGGCGGCGCAACACATGGAGGACTGCTGTCGGCTCGTGGTTGTGTAAATCACAATAGTAGAAAATAAGGTTAAAACTCTATCCATCAAGAACCTGAAAATGAGAATGAGAATATTTGATAGACATGAATTGTGCAATACAGAACTAACAATCAGAAGTGCAAAAAGGAGAAAACAACAATAAAAAAAGAGACTAAAGAAGTTGTAGACTTGTGTCTTCAGGAAAAAAAGAGGTCTACATCTTATTCAAGTTTCAACACAAGATTTCAATATGAAAACATAACAAACAATGAGACTATATGGTACCTATGGAAATTAAATATTATCGATATTTCAGATCAATTATGTCCTTTGTAGAAGCATGATTCGTTATCAAGTAGACATGCTGAATTTGACTTCGATGCAAGTGAAATATATGGGTCTTCTAGGCAGGGTGGCCAACATTGCAACCAGCGATCCTCCTTTTCTTCTCTAATGGTGAATATTTTCCTATACTTCACTTGTCATATGCTTCGTGCATGTACTCGAACCTGCAGGATTAAAAGGTATCCTGTGATTAAATTTTGAATGACAGAAAAATTGGCAGCAACCTAGCTAGTACATATACATTTGATCTGTTAATCATTAACTGACATGTGGTGCAATTTTCTTTGCGGGGGAGATGTGTGCTGCACTTAATCAAACAAGTATAATAGACGCCCATGCTTTCAGTTTTGGAGCCTGATTAGTCTTTGTCAAAGCCGCTGATATCATAATGTGCTGCTTGCTCCCGCAGTGTCATTCCTCAATGGATTACCAAGCATTCTAGTATCCATCCACGCAAATGTTGAAACAGTGCATCGATTCAGAAAGAACAATGAAATGTCAGCGCTAACTATAGCTTGAACAAAAAAAAAAAAACTCCAAATAATAGCTGCGGGACAAACTCGTGTGAATTTTCCATCAAGGCTAGGACAACTATACCTAAACATATATGTGTGCCTCTAGCAAAGCAAATCAGCAGATGTATGGCCAGTTGGACACTCAATCGCGTCAATCCAAGAAACAATGGAGTAATAAGAATGAAAAACAAAACGACAACCAGACCTGTAAAGTATCTACCTCATGAGGAGCACATCGAGAAGAACGATTGGAGATGCTGTTCAGCAGCACCGCTTGCTTCTCGGCCGAATAGGCTGGACGCGCTGTAATCGCCAACATGGTCGCCAGGTGGAGGCGACGGAGCTGCTCGGCCAAGGCGATGGCGGAGCCTGGTTGCCGGCGAGCGTCGTAAAGCGGCCGCGATCCCTGCTGCCTGCTTGTAGCCTTGTAGGACTCGATTTAAACGATGGATCAGGGGACGGACGATCCGGCGGCCGTCTGCCTGTGGGCGCGCAACGGCCGACCTGGTGACTGGAGGCGGCGACAGCGGCGCTGGGGACGTGCGGCCGTGCAGTTGGGAGAAAACGGGGGGCTATTCCAGACTCGTCAGTTCAGTCCTCTTTTAACGCTAAATTAGCGCGACGTGGGTGTGGTCCGCTCCGTCAAACACGGAGAAGCTGTGGTGCGTTCGATTTTTTGATTGTACGGTCTAGATCGTTTGGATCAGACCCTCTGGGTCTTTTATTAGTAGTGGTGATGAATCTGCTGTATCCAACTTAGTACTCCCTCCGTTCCAAAAAAAAAATCTTCTTAACTTTTTCTAGATAGGATGTATCTATAGCTAAAACATGTCTATATACCTCCATATCTAGATAAAGTTGAGAAGCTTTTTTTTAGGAACGGATGGAGTACTAAGCTGGATACAGCAGATTCGTGGAATCACCGTGCTATGAGTTTCTTACCACCCAGTGCTTAGTAAAATGAACTTATATCTTGTTCGTATGGCCAGCTTGGGAAGATGTACGCATGGAAGGAGATCAAAAATAAGAAGGAAGAGCTCTTCACTCTGATTGCAAACATGGAACGGCAATACGACACTCGCCTGACCAAGGCAGGCTTTCAGAACATACGTATGCTCCAGCAGCTCGCCGTGCAGATCGAGCCTAGGCCTGCTGACCCCTTGTGGTACCCACTTCGTCCAACATATATGATGTCTGTTTCGCGCTCCCTTTCTCTTGCAACAATTTGCTAACAAGGTCTATTTCATGTCATGGACACATGCAGGCGCTCGAAGCGGTTTTCGAAGAGGCTGAATGATTTTGTGGGTTTTACGGGGGCAATCGTGCTGGGATCTGTGATTGGGTATAAACTGCGTGAAATATTTGGGGGATCGGACAAGCTGGCGGATCTGGAATTGAAAGATACAGCACCAGCTCAGGAATAATATGGTTTATTCAACCGGGCAGAGAATCAGAATCTGACTTCTTCACTCGTGAATTGAAGGATATGGTCCTGAGGATGGTGCTAGTAGTGCTCTGTTTCAGCTTTCCTTAATTTATGTATTAGCAACTGTGAAATCATTTTGTAAAAAGAAGTAAAATCATCCCCGACAACCATTACATCTTCTCAACGAAATCTGCTTTTGATCAGAAGGCACGGGGTTCAATTCCCAAAAGGAAGGGCTATGAGAAAACTCTGCCCGAGGCGAGAGCAAGGACCTACTACGTATTTAGTAAGAGTAAGAGCATCTCCAGCCACGTCCCCAAAGGGATTTGGGGCGCGCCGGACGGAAAATGCGTTCCACCTGCCGTCCTCCAAAGCCCATTTTTGTCCGGCGCGCCCCCGCGAGGCGGGAGTGGCGGGGCCGACGCGTCAGCGGCACGGAAGGCTAAAACCCCGTCGCCTACCTTTGGTCAAGCGATGTTAATGGCGTCCCTGTTTTTCCAGGCGACGCAGGGACGCGTCTCGTCGTGCATGGCCGCGTGGCTGTTCGCGCCGGAGTTATTGCGTGCAACCACCCGTTGCTGCCGCTGTTTTAAGACGCCCTGCAGTTCTCGCCGCTCATCACAATCGCCGCCGCCTCCCCCCTCCCAGATCTTCTCCTCGCCGCTCCAAAAAAATGTCGACCTCGTCCTCCCGCAAGATCGCCGCGGCGAACGGCTTCGGCCGCGGCAGCCTCACCGTGGCGCGGGCGTGGGCGCCGTACCACGCCGGTATCCGGTCCCGCCGGACATGCGGGCGCGCGCGGCCGGCGGGCCGGAAGATGGCCGTGAACGGCATTGGCATCCCGCCGCCGCCGAAGCCGGACACGGATCAATGGAGGGACGCCATCAAGGCCCGGCGGGCTCAACTCACCGCCGAGGAGCGGGCAGATCCGACATGGGCGGCCAAGGGCAACGACGCCTGGTGGGCCACGTACTTCAAGGCCAAGTACGACGTCGAGATGCACATCACCGAGAACCTCGTCGGCGGCCCCAACAGCTGGAACAAGGACGGCCACGCCCTGTTCTGGGGCGTTCCGGGGCGCACCCTCGACAACGTCATCCGCGGCATCCGCAACGGCGCTCCAAGGCTGGAGATGCCGTCGTCGCCGCCGCCATCTCCTCAATGGCAGCCGAGGAGGACGTCGTACTCGTCCTCCTCGCACTCTTCTTCCTCAGGACCGGCGCGATCGACGCCGTCCTCGTCTTACCGGTCGGCGCCGTACACCGTTCCCAAACGGGAGGTGAAGGAGGAGCCGACGACGCCCGTCAACACGAGGCGTGGCGGCAGCGGCAGCGGCAGCCGGCGGCAGCAAGGGAGGCGCGGCGGCGCCGTCATCATCCCGAAGCCGGAGGTGAAGGAAGAGCCGGAGGAAGCGCGCGCAGCGGCGCTGCCGGCGGAGTATGAGCGGCAGCAGCGGCTCATCGCCGAGCAGCGACGACCCCGAGGACTGCCCAGGTCTGCGGGCGGCGTTCTTGGTGTCCATGAACGACAAGGACGCCTGGAGGGGCGACCTCGACGCGGCGATCGCCTTGTCCATCCGCGACTCCGGCAAGCCGCTGGTGGACCTCACCGATGACGACGAGGCAGGACCAAGCGGCGCGGTGAAGGACGAGCCTGTCGACGAGCCCGTCGGCGAGCGCGTCAAGCAGGAGGTCGTCACCGACGATATGTACAACTTCCAGCAGTACTACGACGCCTCCGGCCGCCGCAAGTGGTTCTAGATTAGGTTTAGTTTAAATTTAGTCAAATTTCGTTCGAATCTTGTAAGTTTGGACGAATCTTAGTCGAATCTCGTTAAGTTTAAAATTTCCGAATTTTTGTTTGGGGGACGCGACTGGGGAGCGACGTCCCCCAAAGGCGGCACGAACGAAACACGTCCCCCAAACGCTCAATCCGGCGCGGTTTGGGGTTTGGGGGACGCGGCTGGAGATGCTCTAAGGGGGTGAAAGATATGGAAAAGTGATAGTGGCAAGATCTGTATAGTTAGCTATATATATTGAAGTTGAATCTATGCTCCCGCCCACGCTATCTCCAACAGCAGAGATCTTAAGGGAAAGACTGAGTGGAATATAGAAGTCAAAGTTTCGATTTTATAGGTTACTAGGTACAGATCATCATCTAGATGAGTTGAATCAATAAATCCATCCTGAGAAAGGGCCATTTTGTGAGATTCTTCTATTAAGTATCTATTACCATCAAAAAGAAATTTCCGATGCCGGTGATCGAAGTTCTTCTAGATGAGCTAAGTGGAGGTGCCTAAAGCAAGATTCTAAGTTCCACGACCCCGATGCTATTATCTCATTCTCCGCACTCCCTACTCAGCTATCTGTTTCTACTGCGTTGCGTTTTGATGGCCCGATACAAAAGAAAGTGGCCTTATTAGTAGTGATGGAGACGTTAGGTCCGAGAAGGAATAACCTAAAGCCGAATTTTAACTAAGCGGTTAATGACTGAAGGAACCGAGGATAGATCTTATAAATCTCCATCTAACCCGAATTGTACCACCCAAACCATGGAATCCTGATTATCCCCAATCTTCGGATGATTCAAAATATCAACACAGATAGATCAATCAACCCTTTCATGAAAGGTAGTTATACCAGTATATAGAGTAGTGGTGAAGCAAGCTTCTGATAGAAAGATAGGTAATCATGAATATAATATAGGAATTCCATCTCAATTTCAATTGGAAGAAGGGCTTCATTCCATCATACTCAAGCTAAAGCTAGATGGGTCGGTTGAGCACGGGTTAAGTGCTTCTTCATATGTCGATGGCTCTACCACTTGATTACCTTCATTTCTTTTCTTACGGATATGACTCAAAGGAAAGAACGGACATTTCTACGAGTGAACTCTTCATTCAATAAACAAAGCATGATTGGAGCAAGCTGCCTTGACCAATATACTGGATCTATACCATCTGAGAAGAAAGGGGTGATTCCTACTATGACACCACACAGTTCCCCAGAGGGGGCCCCGGGTTGAAAGAGCGAGCTACATTCTTTCATAGAGGACAGAAAATAAGAGGACTGATGCTTTCTTACTTCATCTTAATATAGGGATGCTTTATGTAGCTTCCAATGAATAGGAAACAAGATGACCCACTCCCATATACACAGTCTACTCAACTTAACAACACGTCCAGTCTACAAATGACTCCAATTCTGAGGAACTACCCGCGGATCCTATTTCTTCTTAATGACGCTTACCCCTCGCCGTGGGTGGTACAATAGTCCAGGGGACAAATCAATAGGAAATGCTATTTGCTTCTGCGGATCATTGTGGGATAGATTCAGAGAAGGCCAACTTATCTCGATCTGGTCATTCACCCGATAGGGAATAAAGGGATAGGAATAGGAATTATAGTACCATTGGAAGAAGAGGCACCAGTGGGAACATCTCTACTGACGAACCATTTCAATAGTACGGGTGCTGCCGTGCCACGGGGCACGACCATGGAAGTAATGAAAAAGAAGAAGTTCTGTAGTTGGACCATCTGCTCTATCCGTTCGATTTGAGCTTCTCCAGAGAAGATGAGACGCTAAAAATGCAAGTGTTCGCAACGCATACCGAAAAAGGGTACCTATGTTGCCGACCATTAATGACTAGTTCGAAGACCAGGAGCAGGGGCACGTGCCAAGAAAGATTTGTTACCCGACTTACTGCTAGGGAAAGCTCGGGAATTTCGTTACTGCTAGGCTACCAGCTAGCCACATTTGAAGTAGACCAGTCTAAGGTTCAGATTGCTACGATTCGTACGATTTACTTCTTACAACTTGGATCTTCTACTCTTGCAGTCGGATTGTCAGTCAACCCACTCACTTTCCAAGCCTGTCTTTGCCAACTCGTTACTAGCTACTGAATCAAACTCGGCTACTGTAATCTGTAAACTTACTTTTCTGCTATAGTGAAAGACTTGTCAAAAAATGAACAGGCCAAATTGGAAACTTTAGTATAGTGGAAATCCCTTTCCACAGGAAGTAATATCACACAATTGGACAAGTCCCTCCGGGAACTTGACAATTAAAGGAAGGCTCCGTTCGGGTTACCGAACACAGGAATAAAGAAAAGGCAAAACAACTAGAACTAGTTGATTGGACTTTTTGGAAAAGAATAGTGAAGAAAAGATATATATATATATATATAAATATCTTCCAGCATTCGATTATCTTTGCCTTCAGCTTGGAATGACTAGAATGGCTACGGCTAACACTATTTATCTGGAATGGCTGAGTCAAACTCTCTATTTCTCTATTGATTTGGGATTGCTATGCTTGTGAAAGTAAGCTTTCTCGTCTGGTCTGGCATCGCCGGTTTCGCAGGATCACTTATGCTATTTCGAGAACAGAACCTGGCCCATAGAAAGGAATGCCTGCCTATCCATAGCCGGGCAAATTGCTGCATATTCAAGTCACCCAATTCTCTTCTCTTGCACTATGTCTATTGGAATGGACCCTTGATTCTCCAGCAGATCCTCCTGGTATGGAATCGGAATCCTGGTCGGAGTAGCGCTCCCCAGCACACTATCGCATATAGTTAGTGTTTGTGAGCCTATGTCTGATTGGTGACAAAATCCTGAAACATTCCTTGAATTCCAATGCGATGAAATTCAAGTATTGGTTTCCGCTAATGTGGGAATCAACAAACCCAGAGGGTATTCTCGATCACCTCTTTATGCAAATTCGAGTTGAGTTTTCATGCAACAGTACTCGATAGCAACATTAGGTTTGAACCCACGGAGTGCCACAGTGCCCGGGCCCACTGCAAGTGCCAAAGCCAAAATCTATGAGCTGGAGCCCCTTTGCTAAGGGGTTGGGGTAGATAATAAATAAGTATCCGACCTTGGGAGGACTTCATTAAATAAGGAAAGCTAGTTCTGGATAGGTTGACTAGAGAGCAGTGATTCCTCGAATGGAAGTGCTGCTCGAAAGCAACCGTCAGTTATTGACTTGTTGATCGGTACCTTACCTTGAGCCATAAGCACTCTTAGGTAACATTTTATCAAATTTGACGTGCACTAGCTGTTTCGAGTCCAGTAAAAGTTCTCTTAACGCCCTTGTGGTTAGTAGATTCCCAGCTCTGCAATTGTATTGCTATCCTATCTTGAGTCCAATAGTCTCATTATACCATGGCTGGAACGGCGTTTTTAAAGGAGCCGGTATGTACCGGAGTAGAATCCACCATCCAACCTAATTTTGAGATTCACGCGCGCTGTTCTCTGTCAAGTGGGCAAAGTGTAGCTGGATGGAACATTTTACTCCACATCTCTTATTTCCATGTCCCATCACTAGCTTCTTTTCTCCTGGCTTTTTGCTGCCTAACAGGGTCCATGGCTATTCATGTCAGGGACAGCCACAGCAGAGACGCGCTGACTTTGTCTAGAAATTAGTAGGGGCTCGGTTCTCCATCCCAACCTCTCTGCATGTATTCCTCTTGATGCAGCTGCAAAGATCCTTGATTTACCCCGGCCATCTCCCCCGGGGGTGGCAACTGCTCCGGCGTGCAGCGACTTCTCATTTTCCTCCGCGCCGGCCATCTTCTCTAGGTGCGGCGAGAGCTCCGGCGTACCAGCCAACTCCACCTGGCCTTCGGGAGGCGTGCAGTAGAGCCGTCTACGCCGCGGACGCGCAGGCATAGTACGACGTTGTCGTACGCCGTTGCCGTTGCCGTCGCCGTCGCCACCGAGCCGTCTACACCGCGTCGCCGACGCGCAACCACGCAGGTACAGTACATCGTCGCCGTCGCCAGCGAGCCGTCCAGACCGCACCACCGAGGCGCGGGTACAGTACGCTGTAGCCGTGCGCTGTCGCCAGCGAGCCATCCACACCGCGCCTGCGCCGGCGCGGCTCTCCGCCTGCCTTTACCCGTTGGCCCGGCTGGTCCACCTACCTGTAGCCGCCGGTGCGGCTGCTCCGTATGCCTGTCGCCGACTCATGGGGGACGACGCGACCCGAGGCCCCATTGAGCACGTGATGGCGTGAGCGGGGCAAATGCGTCGACGCGTGCTGGCTGCTGGCACAGATGTTGGAGCAGAACGCGCCGGCCGAGTAGCTGCGGCGCATCGGCATCTCGGGCGCCGCACCCGTCGTCGACGAGGCGTTCCGCCGGCAAGCCCCTGACCACCTACAAGGAAATCCTGCCCGACGTCATCCGCACTGCCATGCTCTCCGACAAGCCCACCGGTGAGTTCCTCGGAGGGTTTGAAAACTCTATGTCACCTATTGCTCCATGAAAGTTTCTCAAAGTTAATTCACGTACGCGCAGCTTAGGCATGTCAGGAGGGGAGAGGAAGCTGATGCCGGCGATCATGGAGGAGATGGACCGGCGGTCGCAACTGTACACGGTGCACACCAGCCCCGGCGAGGCCATCCTGTGCGTGGACGCGTGTATCAGAACATGTACACGCAGCTCCTCTGCGGTCTGGTGCACTGCGTCGGCGCCGTCTTCGCCTCAGGGTTCGTCCGCACCATCCACTTCCTTGAGAAGCGCTAACGCTCCCTGTGCCGGTCCATCCGCACCGGCGTTCTCGACGAGATAAAGAATCCGGCCGTGCGCGCCGCCGTCGGGCGTGTGCTCCGCGCCGACCGAGCGTTTCGCCGATCAAAAATGTATTCAGAATTTTTGTATCCATGATTTAATATTGTGGTGCCCCTCTTGTTTTATGTATGGGTTAGTACACTATATGGCTCTTCCTGTGTTCGAATTCATGGAGTCGTCTTCTTGCTCGTGTGAAGACTACGCCATGGCTCCTGTCCCGCCGATGTGTACAGGCCGCCATGCTTTGAGTTCCCAATTCGTTGTTTTATCAGCAGAGTTTAGACTGGAAGTAATATGTGATGATGTGAAGAAAACAAATAAAACTCATGGATACAAAAATTCTGAAACAAAATCATGAACAGAGTCTGTTTTTTTTTTTTTTTTTTTTTTTTTTTTCCCGAATGGAAAGTCTGTTTCTAATCGTAACGAAATACATAAACATGTTTTTCGTGCACTCCTCAGCATCTCGCAAGCTGGCTGGCAGAGGTCGCTGGTGCTGGTGCTGGCGCTAGTGGCTCTCCATATACCAGGAATTTTGGTCTGTTTTCGTATGCCATCTCTCGCGCGATCCTGATGTTAGGGGCATCTGCGCGGACGACCGGTGAAGAAGGATAGAGAGGGAGAAAGATATACAGAATATGTTGGATGTATTATTGAGCCTCATGGGCGAGTATATATAGGAGTACAAGAGACCGACTTAGAGTAGAGGACAAGAAACAAATCTATCCCTACCTAATCTATCCCTAACCGTACGTATACCAAATATATCTCTAACACTCCCCCGCAGTCGTAGCGGTAGTGACGTGAACAACAGTAGCGTCGCGGACGGTCAGACTGGAGATAAATCGAAGTGGACCCCAGAAGGCTGACACTCCCCCGCAGTCGTAGCGGGAACGTCGTGGACGGAGTTGCGTCGCAGATGCTTGGACTGGAGAGGAGGCTGGTGAGGCGCAAGCGAGGTGGTAGCCCTTTATGCCGATGTCGAGGTAGCCGAGAGCGTGGGTGCTGCAACTTGAACGATGGAGCCGCGCGAGGGATTGCCGTGGTCGATGTCGTGGGCGGGTACCGGTGTCGATGTAGCCGCAAGCGCGTAGTGCGCGAGGAGAGTGACGGAGACGCGTCGAGGCACTCGTGGAGTTTGTCGATGCCGAAGTCGATGCAGTCCGAGCCGTCGAGGACGAGGTGCTGCCCTAGTTTTGCCAGAACCAGGCGCACGTCGGGGACGAAGACATACTTCGGTTTTGCCAGAACCGAGTACACATAGAAGAAGTCGGTGACGCGGTCGAGACAGTCGTAGAGGCGATGCCGAAGAAGACGTTGTCGAAGCCGATGAAGACGGGACGTCCGGCGCGAGTTTGCCAGACTCGGGAACGTGTCGGGGACGAAGGCACTTCCGGTGTTGCCAGTACCGGGCATTGCGAGGGGCAGGGACCATCATGAACTTATCGCCGTGTCAGAGGGAATAGCAGAGGAGGCCTCCGGAAGCGTTGCGGTCGCAGATCAACGGAGATGCCGACGCTGCCCGCGGTTCTCAGAGTAGAGTAGCAGGTGGTGTAGACGGGGGCGAGACGATGGCACGGGCGACGAAGTCGAGATGGTTGGAGACGTAGAAGGCTGCTAATCCAGCGGTGCCAGGGGTGGTCACGCTGGACGCCTAGACGGGCGTTGTGGTGGTCGGCGAGCCCAGCGCGACCTGAAGTGGTTGGCGAGCCCAGCGGCGACCTGGGGTGGGCGCGCGGCGGCGGTACACGAAGTAGGCGAGGAAGACCCAGCGGCGTGACGAAGACCATGCGCGGATGGAGGCGACCCGCGCCGGAGGGGCGGCGCTATGGTGGCCTCGGACATCGACGCGCGGGGAACGGCGAAGGCGACCGCGTGCAACAACGGCACGGCCCGAGGGGGCGGCGTAGCTGTAGCCGCAGTAGAGGGTGCGGCAGGGGTCTAGGACGAGGTCGTGGAGGGGCAGCCGGCGCGGCAGCCGGTGTAGCCGGCCAAGCGACCGGGGCAGCCGGCGCGCAGCGGCCTAGTGACCGGGGCGGCCGGCGCGGCAGCGGCTAGCGGCGTGGACCAAAGGCGGCAACGCTGTGGCCCGAAGGGGCGACGCGGCGGCAACCCTTTGCTCGATTGGTGGTAGGCGCGTGCTCGGGAACTTGCTTGGCGTAGTTGTGCGCGGGGTCGGTTGATCAGACTGACGGCGGCGCTACATGTGCCATGGCGTGGACGACGCGTAGATCGGAGTCGATGGTGGCGTTGTCGATGTAGTCCCGGGCGATGACGGCGAAGACGGACCAGCGATGGAGACCGCGCGGGCGAGACAGCCTGCGGCGTCGCACGTAGGGGCGCCCCGTGTGCGGCGCATGCGGCTGTGCCGTGCGGTCGATGGCCGGTGCAGGTCGATGCCGTTGTCGGAGTAGAGGCGCAAGAGTACGACGGCGATGGGCGACTCAATCCGATCTATGATCGGTAAAACAGAAAGAAAACGTCGGTCGAGCGACCGGCGGAGCAAAAAAGAAAACCAATCTACAGATTGGAAAAAAAAAGACTCGAGGGCAGCGGATCAACGGATCGGCGAACGAACCCTCATACGGATTGCGCGGCCCCCGGGGTAGATCATGGAGGTAGATCTCCCCGGGGGCGGCGCGGAAACCTTGCGGCGGCTAGGTCAAGGAGCGTGCCGCTCTGATACCATGAAGAAGGATAGAGAGGGAGAAAGATATACGGAATATGTTGGATGTATTATTGAGCCTTATGGGCGAGTATATATAGGAGTACAAGAGACTGACTTGGAGTAGAGGACAAGAAACAAATCTATCCCCACCTAATCTATCCCAAACCGTACGTATACCAAATATATCTCTAACATACGGTGTCGACCTCGAGGACGCTGTAGGGTCGACGAGGCCCAGCGGGATGGAGAACTCGTCAACGACGACGCATGGCTGTCCCCAGCAGACTGCGCTCAAGTTGGAAGGCATGGGCGCCTGCGGAGGCGAGCGCGTCGGCCGCCGATGCAATTGCAGGGCCGCCGCCCACGACAGGCACGCGCAGCAAGCGCGCTAGGAGAATGAGGAGCATGCCGCAGGGGATGGAAAGGCATCGAGTGGTCTGTAGAGAAAAAGGCTAGCGATATTTCAGCAGGGAATTTTAGGCAGTCACCTCCCCCCTTTGGTTACTTCTTGATATGCAGAAAGAGAGGCAGCCCGGCTTGCCTGTCCCTGCAGGGAACGAAGATGGAGGGGATGGCTTGGCTTGGCTGTCTCCAGCTTTTCTTTCTCTTGTGGCTTCTGTCCGCTACCGCTCGACTTGGTTGTTTCTGCTTGCCTTGGCAATGGAGGGATGATACGTGAAGAAGAAGGAGTGGAGCAGAGGATGGTCGAGAAGAACGAGAGGGGGACACAGATCAGGTGACATGCACCTTTTGCATGTTACCGTGTGACATGCGGCCTAAATACAAATTTAAATATTGCGAAAAAATCTGAAAAAAAAATTATGCATGTTCACAGCACATATTAAGATAACCTCTAAAAATTTTAGATCAAAATTCGAAACATATTTCGAGAAACAAAAAAGAGAAACTCAGATGTGAATAGTCTACAGAAAAACTCAGATTTGAATTCGGGAACTATTCATGATAGATTTCTCTTTTTTTTTTCTCGATCTATGTTTCAAATTTTGATCTGAAATTTTTAGGGGTTATCTTAATATGTGCTGTGAACATGCATGTTTTTTTTCAAATTTTTTCGCAATGTTTAGATTTAGATTTAGACCGCATGTCACACGGTGACATGCAAAAGGTGCATGTCACCTGATCTGTATCCAACCAGAGGTGGGGGAAGGTCTCTGTGTCGGGAGACTGGAGGAGAGGACGGCACGCTCGGCCTAGTTGGCCCGAGATTCCTGCCCGAAAAAGCCATGTCAGGTGGCTTTATGATTTTTCTGGTGGGACCCACCTTCTTTGCATAAATGGGGGAAATTGCTGAAACGGATTTCTCTCACCTTGCATCTTATCCGAATCTTCAAGCATCCAATGGTTGTGAAAGCATCTACACCCATGCTTGGGTGTACAAATGTATTTTCCGATTGTTTAAACAGAACGACACAGAAAAAATTCTTATAATTTTTTTAAAAAATTGTGGAACTAAACACGATCATTATTGAAACAAAGTATAAATTTATGAAATCAGGTTAAAACATGAAATTCTTAAACTTGAACGATTTATGAAACACGAATGAAATTTTGGAATTAGTAAAGGTGATTGAAATTATGTGAAATAATACCATGATTTTATGACACAACACTGGAAATTTGTGAAACAAGACTGGTACTTTTTAAAATTGAAAATTTTCTAAAAATTACAAATATGTCTCAAGATGCGAAAAAATTGATGTCTACGCACGCTTCTATTCCTGTAGACAGTGTTGGGCCTCCAAGAGCAGAGGTTTGTAGAACAGCAGTAAGTTTCCCTTAAGTGAATCACCCAAGGTTTATCGAACTCAGGGAGGTAGAAGTCAAAGATATCCCTCTCAAGCAACCCTGCAATTAAGATACAAGAAGTCTTTTGTGTCCCCAACACACCTAATACACTTGTCAGATGTATAGGTGCACTAGTTCGACGAAGAGATAGTAAAATACAAGTAATATGAATGATTATAAGTAGTAATTGCAATCTGAAATAAAAATGGCAGCAAGCAAACATGTAGCAGAACTTGTTGGAAACGGTATTTCAATGCTTAGAAACAAGGCCTAGGGATCATACTTTCACTAGTGGACACTCTCAACAATGATCACATAACTGAATAAATAAATACTACTCTCAAACACTCGTTGGATAACAAACATCATTCATTGTGTAGGGCTGCAAAAGCACACCTCAAGCCGGAGTAAACAAGCTCCACAACGTCATAAAGGAATCACACACGATGCGCACACTGTCACCATCACACCGTGGAGGGTAACTCCGGAGTTCATATTAAAGTAACCTCTAGAGTGCATAATAGACAAGAGCAACATCTACATATTCAACTAGATTAAAAAACTTCGCTTGTGCTACTTTACTCTCCTATTGGAATCACTAATCATCACGTAGTGGCTACGAAAGCTCCACTCAAAGTTCATCAAGTACTTGACAAACACCACTCATAGGGATATCCTCATCAAATCATAATCCAAGATAATACCGTTGCAATTTGGACCGAGTACTAACATAGCATACACACTGTCAACAATAGCTATGAAAGGGGAATAGATCACATCAATACTATCATAGTAATAGTTAACTTCATAATCCACAAGAGATTACAACCATAGCCTACGCCAAGTACTACATGATGCACACGCCGTCCTCTTTACATCATGAAGGAGGAATAGACTACTTTAATAACATCACTAGAGTAGCACATAGATTAATAGTGATACAAAGCTCATGATCACATAAAGATCACACCATGGGAGAGAGAGATGAACCACATAGCTACCGGTAGAGCCCTCAGCCTCGGGGGAGAACTACTCCCTCCTCATCATGGGAGACAACAACGGCGATGAAGATGGCGATGGAGTCGATGGAGATGGATTCCGGGGGCATGCACTACCCCGTCCCGGTGACGTGCCAGAACAGAGACTTCTGTCCCCCGAACTTGGCTTCGCGATGGCGGCGGCTACGTAACTTTTCGTGGAGGAAGACCGATATATTTAGGGTTTTCGCATCTGAGAGAATATATAGGCGAAGGGGCGATGTCGGTGGAGTCCCGAGGGGCCACCCCATATGGCGGCGCGGCCAGGAGTGGGGCCGCGCCCCCTATGGTGTGGCCGCCTCGTGGCCCCTCTTCGTCTCCTCCTCGGTGTTCTGGAAGACTCCGTGGAAAATAAGACCGTGGGCTTTTGTTTCGTCCGATTCCGAGAATATTTCCTGTGTAGGATTTCTGAAACCAAAAACAACAGAAAACAGAAACTGGCGCTTCGGCATCTTGTTAATAGGTTGGTTCCGGAAAATGCATAAAATCATTATAAAGTGTATATAAAACATGTGAGTATTGTCATAAAACTAGCATGGAACATAAGAAATTATAGATGCGTTTGAGACGTATCAAGCATACCCAAGCTTAGTTCCTACTCACCCTCGAGTAGGTAAACAATAACAAGGATAATTTCTGAAGTGACATGCTACTATCATAATCTTGATCAATACTATTGTAAAGCATATGAGATGAATGAAGTGATTCAAAGCAATGATAAAGATAATGACTAAACAACTGAATCATATAGCAAAGACTTTTCATGAATAATACTTTCAAGACAAGCATCGACAAGTTTTGCATAAGAGTTAACTCATAAAGCAATAGATTCTTAATAGAAGGTTTTGAAGCAACACAAAGAAAGATTTAAGTTTCAATAGTTGCTTTCAACTTTCAACATGTATATCTCATGGATAATTGTCAACACAAAGTAATATGATGAGTGCAAATAAGCAAGTATGTAAGAATCAATGCACACAGTTGACACAAGTGTTTGCTTCTAAGATAGGAAGAAGTAGGTAAACTGACTCAACATAAAGTAAAAGAATGGCCCTTCGCAGAGGGAAACAGGGATTACTCATGTGCTAGAGCTTTTTATTTTGAAAACATGGAAACAGTTTTGTCAACGGTAGTAATAATTCATATGTATTATGCATAAAACCTCCTATAAGTTGCAAGCCTCATGCATCGAATACTAATAGTGCTCGCACCTTGTCCTAATTAGCTCGGATTTCCATGGATTATCGTTGCATTACATATGTTTCAACCAAGTGTCACAAAGGGGTACCTCTATGCCACATGTACAAAGGTCCAAGGAGATAAATTGCATTTGATTTCTCAATTTTGATAGATCTCAACTTGAGGACATCCATACCGGGACAAACATAGAAAATAGATAATGAACTCCTCTTTAATGCTTTAAGCATTCAACAACAGATAATATTCTCATAAGAGATTTGAGGATTAATGTCCGAGCTAAAACTTCCACCATGATACATGACTTTGGTTGGCGGCCCAATATTCTTCTCTAACAATATGCATACTCAAACCATTTAATCATGGAAAATCTCCCTTACTTCAGACAAGACGAACATGCATAACAACTCACATGATATTCAACAAAGGTGTAACAGGTTGATGGCGTCCCCAGAAACATGGTTACCGCTCAACAAGCAACTTATAAGAACTAAGATACATAAGCGACATATTCTTTACTACAATAGTTTTTTAGGATACTTTCCCATGAGCTATGTATTGCAAAGACAAGGAATGAAATTTTTAAAGGTAGCACGCAAGCAATTTACTTTGGAATGGCAGAAAAATACCACATAGTAGGTAGTTATGGTGGACACAAATGGCATAGGTTTTGGCTCAAGGTTTTGGATGCACGAGAAGCATTCCCTCTCAGTATAAGGCTTTGGCTAGCAAGGTTGTTTGAAGCAAACACAAGTATGAACCGGTACAACAAAACTTACATAAGAACATATTGCAAGCATTATAAGACTCTACACTGTCTTCCTTGTTGTTCAAACACTTTTACCGTAAAATATCTAGACTTTAGAGAGACCAATCATGCAAACCAAATTTCAACAAGCTCTACGGTAGTTCTCCACTAATAGGTTTGAACCACATGATGCAAGAGCTTAAACATGATCTACTTGAGAGCTCAAAACAATTGCCAAGTATCAAATTATTCAAGACAACATACCAATTACCACATGAAGCATTTTCTGTTTCCAACCAAATAGCAATAAATGCAGCGGCTTTCAACTTTCGCCATGAACATTAAAAGTAAAACTAAGAACACCAGTGTTCAACATGAAAAAGCGGAGCGTGTGTCTCTCCCACACAAGCAATGCTAGGATCCGATTTTATTCAAACACAAACAAAAATAAAAGCACACAGATGCTCCAAGTAAAGCACATAAGATGTGACGGAATAAAAATATAGTTTCACTAGAGGTGACATGATAAGTGGTTGATGAAGAAGGGGATGCCCAAGGCATCCCCAAGCTTAGATGCTTGAGTCTTCTTGAAATATGCAGGGATGAACCACGGGGGCATCCCCAAGCTTAGACTTTTCACTCTTCTTGATCATATTATATCATCCTCCTCTCTTGATCCTTGAAAACTTCCTTCACACCAAACTCAAAACAATCTCATTAGAGGGTTAGTGCATAATCAAAAATTCACATGTTCAGCAAGGACACAATCATTCCCAACACTTCGGACATTACCCAAGGCTACTGAAATTTAATGGAGCAAAGAAATCCACTCAAACACGAGAAAGGAGGCAATGTGAAATAAAAGGCAGAATCTGTCAAAACAGAACAGTCCGTAAAGACGAATTTGTTCGAGGCACTTAACATGCTCAGATGAATAAGCTCAAATTGAATGAAAGTTGCGTACATATCTGAGGATTACTCATAAATTTTTTAAAAAAATTTAGATTCTCCTACAGAGAGAACAACTCAAATTCGTGACAGCTAAAAATTTGTTTCTACGCAGAAATTCAAATCTAGTATCAACTCTCTATCAAAGACTTTACTTGGCACAACAATGCAATAAAATAAAGATAAGGAGAGGTTGCTACAGTAGTAACAACTTCCAAGACACAAAAAACAGTAGCAAAATAAAAACATGGGTTATGTCCCAAGAAGTGCTTTCTTTATAGCCATTAAGATGGGCTCAGTAATTTTAATGATGCTCTCACAAGTAACAAGAGTTGAAGCAAAAGAGAGCATCAAAATCAAATAAGAAACGATTTTAAGTCTAACCCACTTCCTATGAAAAGAATATTATAAATAAACAAGTCATGTAAGCATAGAAAAACAAGACAAGTGCAACTTCAAGATTTTCAGCAAAAAGAGAGATGTTTTAGTAACATGAAAATCCCTACAACCATATTGTCATCTCTCATAAAGATTTTCAGTAGCATCATGAACAAACTCAACAATATAACTATCACATGAAACATTCTTATCATGAGCTACATGCATAAAATTATTACTCTCCACATAAGCATAGTCATTACTATTAATTGCAGTGGGAGTAAATTCAATAAAATAGCTATCATTATTATTCTCATCACCATAATCATCATATATAGGAGGCATATTGTAATCATAATTAATTTTCTCCTCAATAGTAGGTGGACTGAAAATATGATAGTCATCATTGTAATCATCATATATAGGAGGTAAAGTATCATCAAAGTAAAATTTCTCCTCCATGCTTGGGGGACTAACAATATCATGCTCATCAAAACCAACTTCCCCAAGCTTAGAATTTTTCATAGCATTAGCAACAATGGTGTTCAAAGCATTCATACTAATAACATTGCCATTAGCATGCATATAAAGTTCCATAGGTTTTTTAATTTTCTCTTCAAACCCCTCATGTCCTAATTCAGTATAAATTTCATAAAGATCTCAATTTTTGTTGTTGTTTTCCATTAAGCCTAACTAGTGAAATAAAAACAAGAAACAAAAAGATATAATTGCAGGATCTAAAGGAAATAGCTTCGATCACTCACACACCGGCAACAGTGCTAGGAAATAGCTTAGTAGTCGGAGGATGTGAATACCTTTTACCTTACCTCCCCGGCAACGGCGCCAGAAAATAGCTTGATGTCTACGCACGCTTCTATTCCTGTAGACAGTGTTGGGCCTCCAAGAGCAGAGGTTTGTAGAACAACAACAAGTTTTCCTTAAGTGAATCTCCCAAGGTTTATCGAACTCAGGGAGGTAGAGGTCAAAGATATCCCTCTCAAGCAACCCTGCAATTAAGATACAAGAAGTCTTTTGTGTCCCCAACACACCTAATACACTTGTCAGATGTATAGGTGCACTAGTTCGGCGAAGAGATAGTGAAATACAAGTAATATGGATGATTATAAGTAGTAATTGCAATCTGAAATAAAAATGGCAGCAAGCAAACATGTAGCAGAACTTGTTGGAAACGGTGTTTCAATGCTTAGAAACAAGGCCTAGGGATCATAGTTTCACTAGTGGACACTCTCAACAATGATCACATAACTGAATAAATAAATACTACTCTCAAACACTCTCTTGTTGGATAACAAACACCATTCATTGTGTAGGGCTGCAAAAGCACACCTCAAGCCGGAGTAAACAAGCTCCACAACATCATAAAGGAATCACACACGATGCGCACACTGTCACCATCACACCGTGGAGAGTAACTCCAGAGTTCATATAAAAGTAACCTCTAGAGTGCATAATAGACAAGAGCAACATCTACATATTCAACTAGATTAAAAAACTTCACTTGTGCTACTCTGAATTACTCTCCTATTGGAATCACTAATCATCGCGTAGTGGCTACGAAAGCTCCACTCAAAGTTCATCAAGTACTTGACAAACACCACTCATAGGGATATCCTCATCAAATCATAATCCAAGATAATACCGTTACAATTTAGACCGAGTACTAACATAGCATACACACTGTCAACAATAGCTATGAAAGGAGGAATAGATCCCATCAATACTATCATAGTAATAGTTAACTTCATAATCCACAAGAGATTACAATCATAGCCTACGCCAAGTACTACATGATGCACACGCTGTCCTCTTTACATCATGGAGGAGGAATAGACTACTTTAATAACATCACTAGAGTAGCACATAGATTAATAGTGATAAAAAGCTCATGATCACATAAAGATCACACCATGGGAGAGAGATGAACCACATAGCTACCGGTAGAGCCCTCAGCCTCAGGGGAGAACTACTCCCTCCTCATCATGGGAGACAGCAACGTCGATGAAGATGGCGATGGAGTCGATGGATTCCGGGGGCACTTCCCCGTCCCGGCGGTGTGCCGGAACAGAGACTTCTGTCCCCCGAACTTGGCTTCACGATGGCGGCGGCTACGTAACTTTTCGTGGAGGAAGACCGATATATTTAGGTTTTTCACATCTGAGAGAATATATAGGCGAATGGGCAATGTCGGTGGAGTCCCGGGGGGCCCACCCCATATGGCGGCGCGGCCAGGGTGGGACCGCGCCCCCTATGGTGTGGCTGCCTCGTGACGCCTCTTCGTCTCCTCTTCGGTGTTCCGGAAGACTCCGTGGAAAATAAGACCGTGGGCTTTTGTTTCGTCCAATTCCGAGAATATTTCCTGTGCAGGATTTCTGAAACCAAAAACAACAGAAAACAGGAACTGGCGCTTCGGCATCTTGTTAATAGGTTAGTGCCAAAAAATGCATAAAATGATATAAAGTGTATATAAAACATGTGAGTATTGTCATAAAACTAGCATGGAACATAAGAAATTATAGATACATTTGAGACGTATCAAGAAGCCTAAAATTTTGTAAAACAACTGAAAATTATGAAACATCATTGATATTGTGGAATAGATACTGGAATTTTGTGAACATCGCTAGAATCGTAAAATCATGAAATTATCGAAGATGAATGAAAATTTCATATTGTGGAAACATATTGAAATATGAGTTCATTGTGGAACCATATTGAAACATGACTATAATTTATGAAACAAGATTGGAATTCAAGATACCAATTGGGATTTATGAAACTAGATTAGAATTTATGAAACCAAAAATATTTGTGAAATCTATAAAATTGATACAAGATTGGAATTTTTGAAACTAAGTGAAACATATTTGAAAATGTGAAATTCATTTGATAGAAAGGAACTCACGGTTTCACTTTTTTTAGAACGTGACTATAATTTATGAAACAAGATTGGAATTCAAGATACCAATTGAAATTTATGAAACTATATTAGAATTTATAAAACTAAAAAAATGTGAAATCTATAAAATTGAAAAAAAGATTGGAATTTTTGAAACTAGAATTTTTCAAGTCTGTTGACTAATTTCTGAAACTAAGTGAAACAAATTTGAAAATGTGAAATTCATTTGATGCAAGGAACTCGCGGTTTCACTTTTTTTTTTAGATCTATTCATAATGAAACGTGACTATAATTTATGAAACAAGATTGGAATTCAAGACACCAATTGAAATTTATGAAACTAGATTAGAATTTATGAAACCAAAATAAAATTGTGAAATCTATAAAATTGAAACAAGATTGGAATTTTTGAAACTGGAATTTGTTGACTAATTTGTGAAACTAAGTGAAACATATCTGAAAAATGTGAAATTCATTTGATGCAAGAAACTCACGGTTTCACTTTTTTCACATCTATTTCAAAAGTTTCAAAATTTATCGGAACACAGTCTGAACCAGGTTGAAACATAGACCAAGCACACGGTTTCACGTTTTCAGATCTATTCATATTGAAACGTGACTATAATTTACGAAACAAGATTGGAATTCAAGATACCAATTGAAAGTTATGAAACTATATTAGAATTTATGAAACTAAAAAAATGTGAAATCTATAAAATTGAAAAAAGGATTGGAATTTTTGAAACTAGAATTTGTCAAGTGTGTTGACTAATTTCTGAAACTAAGTGAAACATATTTGAAAATGTGAAATTCATTTGATGCAAGGAACTCGCGGTTTCACTTTTTTTTTAGATCTATTCATATTGAAACGTGACTATAATTTATGAAACAAGATTGGAATTCAAGACACCAACTGAAATTTATGAAACTAGATTAGAATTTATGAAACCAAAATAAAATTGTGAAATCTATAAAATTGAAACAAGATTGGAATTTTTGAAACTGGAATTTGTTGACTAATTTGAGAAACTAAGTGAAACATATTTTAAAAATGTGAAATTCATTTGATGCAAGGAACTCACGGTTTCACTTTTTTCACATCTATTTCAAAAGTTTCACAATTAGTGCCAAACTTCACATCAATTTCATTTTGTTTCACTTATGTTTACTAATTTCCACTTAGGTTTCAGAAAACATAAACCAATCATAGTCATCAAATTACAAAGTTTTCAGAAATTAGAAAATCTAAACAAATTTACCACAACACTACACATAATCAATGTTTTCTATCTGTCTGCACGTAAGAAAATATATGAACAAATCGCTGCACCTAACCAATGAAACAAACCGTCTGCGTATAAGAGAATGTATGATTACACAATCAGCTATCGATGTTTCTATATGGAGAAAGAAAACGAACCGCAACGCTGCACCTAACCACAACGCTGCTGGAGGAAAGCAGAAAACGTCGGCCGTCAGGAAGTTCTCCGGCCGCCGCGCTCCGTCTAGCCAAAAGAGCTGCTCGCCGTGCCCGTCCTACGGGCATCTCTAGCGGATCCCGTAAACCCGGCCTGCATCGCCCTATGCAGGCCGGTATGCGTTTTTCTGTGCGAAAACGTCTCTAAACAGACACCCCAAACGCGGTCCAGCCCACAAATGCGTTGCAGGTTCCCGCTCTCGGCCGCTGAAAAACCACATATATGGCGGCCGAGAGCGTCGATGCAGGCCGCCCCCCCATCCCCTCACAGCTGCCTCCTCCCCTCCTCTGTCGCCACCGCCACTGAAATCCGGCGAGCCCCAGCTCCGCCCGCGCTCCTCCCGCCATGGCCTCCCGCAGGACTCCCGGCGGCGGCCGGCCTTTTGGCCGCGGCGGAAGCCGATTCGTGCGCGGGGAGGGCTCGAACGACGCCGGTGGAGCGGAGCGGACGGAGGCCACGCGACAGAGCTCCGACCTCGCCCGCATGCGCACCGCCCGCCGCTACGTCAACCTCGGGATGCCGGTGCCGCCGGTGTACTACCGTCGCGAATCCATCCGCTACGCGGATGTGATTGACACGCGGGATGCCGGTCCGTGGCGCACCTCCCAGGTCGCGAGGGCGACTACGTCGCCAACACCGACCTTGAGCGATTCGTCACCGCACTGGCAGACGCGCCGACGCTCGAGCCCGAGTACTTCGTCCGCGATGAGATCCTAGAGCTGATGGTCCAGTCCGTCGAGTACATCACCACCACCGCCACCGTGACGCCACCCTCCGCCGCAAACTGGGTCTTCCTCGACTGAAGCAGCATGGTCCGCGGTGTCGCCGCCAGGGCATTGGCTCCGGTGAGCCCAATTTTGCTGCTCAAAACATGCCGTGGCGGCGACCGTAGTATGTTTAGTTTTAATTTGCCTATGTTTTAGCTTAATTGTAAGGATCTGAACTAAATTCGTACTTGTTTTAGCTTAAATTCAAACTGAAATGTATGATCGTGCTTGTTCCTGTGATTTTTTTTTTGCTCTTCCAGTTTTGTATGTCGTATCTCCGTCCGAGCGTTTTTCAACCTGCAAATGTCGATGTTCTTGGCCCGCATCCGTCGTTTTTAGCTTTGCGGTTTGCAGTATCTGCTAGAGATGCTCTAAAGCCGCCGCTCGCTCCACGTGCTCTCTAGCAGCTGCTAAGGCTCAGGACGCCGCTCGGCATACGGCGGCCGCTCGCGCCCTCGATTCGCTCGGGAACCGGCTGCCGCACAAGCTCCAGCCGGCGCTCGCCCTCCAGCCACCCGCCCTCCACCCGAAGGAGCCGCTCGCGCCGCCCGCCCTACAGCCGCTGCTCAGGATGCTGCCGCCGCTCGAGCTCCGCCCGTTCGCGTCGCTCCGGTCACCACATCGCAACTCGTACTCCTCCCACCACCGTGCTCTCCCGGAGGTAGCCGTCGGGTCAGTCGAGATGTGACTCTGGCGAGAGAAATTTGGAAGGGGAAAAAGGTACACGCAATGTCCCACGCGTTGGTGGTCAGATGTATCCAGATGTGTGGGGTCGGGAGCATGTGGCTGCTAATGGATGGAAAACGGGGCAACAGAGGCAAAGAAACGGCAACACACAACTCAAACTATTATGCGGTGGATGTGACTCCTTCACCTACCGGCGCTTGTAAAAAAGAGTTTTCGACCATGGCTGTTGATGGCATACCTCTTTTTGCCTCCAGTTTAATGATCGTGGCAAAATGCTTTCGGTGATTGAGGCAGTATGAGATGTTTTAAACATGATTCACACCAGTTAAGATAAGTCCATCTAATTTTGTTTAAGTAAGTTTTAAGCTTGAAGTAACTGACTGATGAGCATGAAGTAACATGACAGCAAACAGATTGTGTGACTACGAAGAACAAGAGCAATAGATACAAGAATCATGGTCATGCTTCATCCATTAGACTGCAAAACATCGATTCACAATCTCACAAGACATTACAAATGCAAATACTCTGATCCTGCTATTCTAAAGAATTTGAAAATCATATTTACGGGTTTCAAAAAGAATTGAATTCTTTTTTGAAAGCAAATCTGGATGTAACCAATGATTTATCCCATATAAACTTGCAAAACATCTGTATATTAAGTAAAACAATTAAGCTTGGTGAAATCCGGATGTGCTGAGGCCACTACCGGCGCAAACATTAGGGCATGCCCAATGCACTGCTCTAGAGGTGCTGCTACACACCTTTAGCTAGGTTCGGGTGGTCCAAATTAGGTTCAGATGAGGAGGCAGCCTCCTCTTCAAGAAGTGGGATCTTCAATCCTAAAAGCATGTTTTTTGGAGAGAGAAAAAGATACATAGTGTCATATTTGTGGGGTCCCTTCTCTCTTTTTTCTGACTAAAGTTATAGCTTCCATTGGAGAGAGAAAATTCACCATATTACTTCTTACAACTTTTTTACATGGAGCAGCTAGTTGTGTATGCCACCATTGCTCATGCCTTTATCAGCCTTTGGATTGTCTTGTGGACTTGGTCTACTCCAAGTAAAACAAAATCAAACTCGTCTCCTTTCTCTACCACGGCAGGCTTTCAGAACATACGTATGCTCCAGCAGCTCGCCGTGCAGATCGAGCCTAGGCCTGCTGACCCCTTGTGGTACCCACTTCGTCCAACATATATGATGTCTGTTTCGCGCTTCTTTTCTCTTGCAACAATTTGCTAACAAGGTCTATTTCATGTCATGGACACATGCAGGCGCTCGAAGCGGTTTTCGAAGAGGCTGAATGATTTTGTGGGTTTTACGGGAGCAATCATGCTGGGATCTGTGATTGGGTATAAACTGCGTGAAATATTTGGGGGATCGGACAAGCTGGCGGATCTGGAATTGAAAGATACAGCACCAGCTCAGGAATAATATGGTTTATTCAACCGGGCAGAGAATCAGAATCTGACTTCTTCACTCGTGAATTGAAGGATATGGTCCTGAGGATGGTGCTAGTAGTGCTATGTTTCAGCGTTCCTTAATTTATGTATTACGCGGTTACGCCGTGATCTGGAAACTGCAGAAGAAATATGTAAAATTTATAGCTGAAACAGCATGTGGAATTTATTTTTTTGAAGGACGCAAATAGAACCATTATTTAGGCCCGTTTAAACTGTAACATAGCATTGCTGGACGCTGTTGTTGGAAATCACGAAGTGGACGGAGAGCAGTCAGTGAGTCTCAGTGAGTGGCTTTCGTGTTCTCTCTGAAAAAATATAAGTGAGTGGATAGAGCGAAAATGCCTTGTAGAACCTGCGGATCCCCCTACCCCATATCTCACCTTCTGTTATGTATCCCGAGCCGTTCATTACTAGTATGGCTGAGCGCAGTTATGGGTTGTATGACTAGAGAGAAACGTATTCTCAGAGGTATCTATCTATTCTCACAATACAAGGGCCCCATGACCTGACGTCATTCTATCATTTATTTCTTCTGTGTGCTGCTCATCGCTCACTTTCCTCATCTCCCTCTGGTTCCCCATGGACCCCAACTCCAAATCCAGCTCATCTGTTAATCCCCACCAAAACTTCCGCATTAATCTCCATCTCTGCTTCCAATCCCCGACTCCGTGGCGCCGTTGCCGGAAAGTGCACTGACGTGGCGTCGTCTTCTCCTCCTCCAGCACGAACGGCCGCCAACACCTCCATCCCGATGCCACCACCGGGAAGTGGTCTACCAGCGACGCCGTGGCTAGACCCGACCTCCCTGTGCCCAGCACCTACATTCTATGGTGTCCTGGAAGGAATCGATGGCAGCGAACACTTTATTTTTTCTATGGTGCTTTGTTGGTGCTTTACAGTAGCAGTTTTTTCTCTAATCTCTCTCATGTCTTTTGGATATTTCACTATCCACATCTTGTACAAGATCTACCTTAGTTTGTGGTGGAAGAATTGGTCGGAAATGTTTTGATTAAGCATGTCTGAAATTTATTTTCTTGCCTCAAATCTCAGATCTGTTTCTCTATTTCCTTCAGTGGATTTTGGATTCTGTTATTTCCTGTTCTTGTTACTGTCGTGTTGATGAATCTTGGATCGCTGAATTTTTTTGGATCTTGGATCTTGTCTTATATCTTATATTTACTAATTGGAGGCTCCCTACGAGACACCTCATTAATCCACCTCATTAATCCACATCATTAGAATAATTGAGGCAATTAGATTTAAAATATGTGGCTAGGATTAGTCTAGAGAATTTTGATGTGTTCGGTTGTGGAACTAGATGGAACATAATGGAACGGTTCCATTCCTGGGAGCCGTTCTCGTGTTCGGTTGCCAGATAGAATGGAATGGAGTCGTTCCCCGAATGGGAATATTCGGGCCAGATGCGGAACGCACCCGTCCGGGCAAATCGGCCGGACGAGGTGGAACCGAGAGCAATGGATAAAAAAAAACAAATTTCGCTGCGTGTCTCACCCTCCATCCCTATTCCCACCCTTCTCTCCACCCCGCACGGTCGCCACCTCCACCCCGCACGGTCGCCGCCGCCTCCACCCCGCGCGGTCGCCGCCACCTTCACCCTCGTCGGCGCCGCAGCTCGCACCCACGCCGGCGCCGCCCCCACCACTCGCACCCACGCACGCAGCGGCCGGATCGAGCGGGAGCAGGCGGGTTCGAGCGGGAGCAGGCGCGGCGGGGACGGACGAGGCAGAGGCTGGGAAGGGCGGGAGAAGGCAGGAGCAGGCCGGAACCGACGCGAAGACGGCGGATTTCGAACCGGCGGTGGCAGATTTTGAAGGTGAGCACTCGATTTGGATCGAATATCTGACCCGATTTTGTTTCCTATCCCTTGAATCCAAAAATTGCATGAGTGCTGTGAAATACATGAAATTTGTGCACAATATGTGCTGATCTATGATGCTGCTCGAATTTATGATATGAAATACATGAAATTGATGAAAAGTTGCTATGAACTGATTGAAATTTCTTGGAAATAACAGTGTATAAATTGTTTGTATGCATGTATATTCTTTATTAGCACTGTATGAATTGTTTGTATGCATTGTAGATGGGCAAAAGCATGGATAAAAGGAAAAGGCTGATTAGGGGAGCTGCTGTTTTTGTTGTTTGGGCTGCGATTGTTGTAGCTGTTCGGGTCTTAAAAAGAAAGAGAAGACCACGTATTTCCTATGAGCCAATGCATGAAAGAGATCGGATGAGAATCGATTATCCCACTAGTAAAATATGGCACTCAGATGTGACTTGTATAAACATGTTGCGGTTTAACAGAGCTTCTTTCTTTAGGCTGTGTGAGATAATGAGAGAACGCAATTTGCTAGAAAATACTGTCCATTTATGTGTGGAACAGCAAGTGGCAATGTTCTTGCATACCATTGGACATAATCTTCGAAATAGAGTTGTTTCAACAAATTTTGGTAGATCGTTCAGCACAACTAGCATATATTTTAGGCAAGTCCTTCATGCCATTGGTGAGCTGCGTAATGAATATATCAGGCCACCTTCATCGGAGACCCAAGAAAAGATAGCAGGAAATCCTCGGTTTGACCCATATTTTAAGGTATATACCAAAACCATTACTTACCTACGTAGGATTGTATTCACCCATAGTATTGACATTTCTTCCACTATATAGGATTGTATTGGAGCTATTGATGGTACACATGTGCGAGCATCTCGTTGTTAAAGATGTGGAAGATTCATTTCGTGGTAGGAAGCCTTTTCCTACTCAAAATGTGATGGCAGCGGTAGATTTTGACCTCCGGTTCACATATGTGTTGGCTGGGTGGGAGGGGACAGCCCATGATGCAAACGTTTTAGCTGATGCATTAGGGCGTGAGAGAGGCCTACAAGTACCAGAAGGTAACAAATTGACTTACATATGATTGTCCCTATATTGTCCAAAAAATTATCACCAACTTGTGTCTTTTTTATAGGCAAATATTACCTAGTTGATGCCGGATATGGAGCCAAGCCCGGCTTCGTCCCACTGTTCCCTAATGTGAGATACCATTTGAACGAGTGGGGCAACAATCCCGTCCAAAATGCGGAAGAACTTTTCAACCTTAGGCACTCATCTCTACGTATAGCGGTAGAGCGAGCTTTTGGATCCCTCAAGAGAAGATTCAAGATTTTAGATGATGCCAAACCGTTCTTTCCCTTTCCGGTACAAGTTGACATTGTTGTAGCTTGTTGTGTTCTTCACAATTATGCACTATCCCAAGGAATTGATGAATTCATCTTACCGGAGGTAACTTGGACCGCCCAACCAATCCGGTCACAAACTCAGCAAGCAAGAGACCATAGAGCCACAAGTTGACCGTAGGCAACAAATTGCTACCCAAATGTGGGCAGATAGGCAGATCATGTATGGTCATTGAGTGCGTCAAAACCGTGTATTTGAAGTGTTATTTATGTATGCATTCGTTGTATTGAAACCATGGTCCATTTTATGTATTGAAACCATGTATTTGTGAAGTTCTACATCATATTTATGCTCCTATTTCATTGCTGGACAGTATGGTCCATTTTGTATATTGAAACCATGTATTTGTGAAGTTTTACATCATATTTATGCTCCTAATTCATTGCTGGACAGTATGGTCCATTTTGTATATTGAAACTATGTATTTGTGAAGTTTTACATCATATTTATGCTCCTAATTCATTGCTGGACAGTATGGTCCATTTTGTTTATTGAAACTATGTATTTGTGAAGTTTTACATCATATTTATGCTCCTAATTCATTGCTGGACAGTATGGTCCATTTTGTATATTGAAACTATGTATTTGTGAAGTTTTACATCATATTTATGCTCCTAATTCATTGCTGGACAGTATGGTCCATTTGTATATTGAAACTATGTATTTGTGAAGTTTTACATCATATTTATGCTCATATTTCATTGCTGGACAGTATGGTCCATTTTGTATATTGAAACTATGTATTTGTGAAGTTTTACATCATATTTATGCTCATATTTCATTGCTGGACAGAAATGGACAATTTTGAAAGCACTGATGCAAGTGGGAGCAACACGCAGGGTGCAACTGTGAGCATCACGCAGGGTACAAGTGCGAGCAACACGCAGACTGCAACTGGGAGCAAGGCCAAGTCGCTGGTATGCTGGACCAATTCTATGTCCACCATGATGCTTGGCTTTTTGGCTGACCTTGTGGCTAGCGGTAAAAGAACATCAAGTGGTTTCAAGCAGTGTCACCACAACCAATGTGCTCAGGTTCTGAATGAACATTTCAAGCTATCTTTGAATCATGACCAGATTAGCAACCACCTCAAGAAGTGGAGAAAGATTTGGGGCAGGCTGATCCAGTTGAAAAATCTGAGTGGAGCTCTATGGGATGAGGATACTTGCACTATTCGACTTAGCGAGGAACACTACGCAGGGCATTGCGCCGTAAGTTTTATCTATTACATGCTATTTACTACCATGAAGTTATGTGTACTATATGCTTCTCACTTGTGCATTTTTTGTAGAACAACAAACCTGATATCCCATTCTTGAATACCCCAATTGAGCACTACCGTGCAATGGAAACAATCTTTGGGTCCACTACAGCCACAGGGAAGTATGCCAAGTCTGGGAATGACCCCTTGTCTATCGATCTTGAAGATGAAGGCCAACAGAGTGAGCTGAACACATCGCCAAACATGGGCGAGTCGGCTGGCAAAGCACCACCGAAGAAGAAGGCCAAGCTTGTGCATAAGGAAGATGATCCATTAGTCACCACTCTCCAAGATGGGTTCAAGATGATGGCTGAAGCTCTTATCAAGTCGGATGGAGATGGTGATGATGTACCTGATGGCTTGTGGGATGCGTTGGATGAACTGAAAGGATTTCATGCTGAGCACATGACTCATTATTATGCTCATCTAGTTGAGAGGCCCAAGATTGCAAAAGCATTCATGACTCTTAGCAAGCAAAACAAGTTGGTCTGGGTGGGTAGGTTCATGGAGAAGGAATTTGGAGTGCTCTATAATCTGAATTGAAGTGATGGTATGAACTTCAATTACCTTTAGGCTATGTTTGGTACCTATTATGATATATGGACTGTAATGATGTAATGCCCGTAGGCAACTATGCTTTTGGATAACTACTACGCCATGAACTAGACATGGTTGAAATCTGTGGCATGAACTAGTATGTCATTCTTTTGGATGAATGTTGGACTATTTGGACTACTTTGCAATGAAGTTGGACTAGATGGATGACTATATGTTATTTGATTTGAAATCAGCGTTGTGTTATTCGAATATACTTGTTTTCATTGTGAATATATATTTGTTGCTGTTTATTATTGAAAATATAGGTGAGGTGCTGTCAAAATTGCGATTAATATTGTGATACTAAAAATCGCACACAGCAGTGGTAAGCTCACCATTCCTGTTAAAAAGGTGACCACATGCCACTTGTAGCCATTCCATTCTCACCCCATTCCAAAACCGAACACATGGATGGAATGGTTCCATGAATTTTTTTTGTCGAAACCGAACGCAAGGATGGAATGGTTCCATGACACTAGAATGGAATGGTTCCATTCCATTCTATCTCATTCTACAACCGAACACATCCTACTAGTATGGCTGAGCGCAGTTATGGGTTGTATGACTAGAGAGAAACGTATTCTCAGCGGTATCTATCTATTCTCACAATACAAGGGCCCCACGACCTGACGTCATTCCATCATTTATTTCTTCTGTGTGCTGCTCATCGCTCACTTTCCTCATCTCCCTCTGGTTCCCCATGGACCCCAACTCCAAATCCAGCTCATCTGTTAATCCCCACCAAAGCTTCCGCATTAATCTCCATCTCTGCTTCCAATCCCCGACTCCGTGGCGCCGTTGCCGGAAAGTGCACCGACGTGGCGTCGTCTTCTTCTCCTCCAGCACGAACGGCCGCCAACACCTCCATCCCGATGCCACCACCGGGAAGTGGTCTACCAGCGACGCCGTGGCTAGACCCGACCTCCCTGTGCCCAGCACCTACATTCTATGGTGTCCTGGAATGAATCGATGGCAGCGAACACTTTTTTTTCTATGGTGCTTTGTTGGTGCTTTACAGTAGCAGTTTTTTTCTCTAATCTCTCTCATGTCTTTTGGATATTTCACTATCCACATCTTGTACAAGATCTACCTTAGTTTGTGGTGGAAGAATTGGTCGGAAATGTTTTGATTAAGCATCTGAAATTTATTTTCTTGCCTCAAATCTCAGATCTGTTTCTCTATTTCCTTCAGTGGATTTTGGATTCTGTTATTTCCTGTTCTTGTTACTGTCGTGTTGATGAATCTTGGATCGCTTAATTTTTTTGGATCTTGGATCTTGTCTTATATCTTATATATATATTTACTAATTGGAGGCTCCCTACGAGACACCTCATTAATCCACATCATTAGAATAATTGAGGCAATTAGATTTAAAATATGTGGCTAGGATTAGTCTAGAGAATTTTGATTTATAATGTCACGTAGGCACGATACTTAACATAGTTTGTGTACGTGCCTATTGGATAAAAACCAGCGCGTATCTATTGCGATCAAAGCGGCGTGTATCTATTGCGGTCAAAGCGGCTCGCTGACCTACATGCACCGGACGCTGGGTAGCCTAAACGCTAGGTTTCCTCATCATCGTAATGCTTCTTCGGCTAGAGCTGCCTATTCCGTTCTCTGCGGGAACAATCTTCATCCCGATTGCCAACAGATCATTGCATATGAGGCTTGATCCGGCAATGATATAATAGTTTCCGAGTCAAGCTGGCCACCGTGATTATGCCAGATTAATGGAACTACGTCCACTGCCGTTCAAACCCAGGGACTAAGGTTTGTCTTCTTTTACATCAATCCTACCAGCTTTTTATGATAAAGCCACCGATTCATTACGTGTTTTATGGGTATCACATGTCAAGGTATTAATGATCAAGTGACAGCTGATGGCTTCATCGATCAGAGGTCCTCCATAATCTGTTTTAATGGAATTTCATTGTAATTTATGGATTGACGGCAGGCTTTGATAGTCCGATCTAAATTTAACTTGGTGCTAAATAGGGGTTGGATCTGCAGATGGATCGGTATGTATCTATCTAAAATACATGGAGATTTTTTTTTGGTGCGCGGTTGTTTTTGGATTTCATATGCAATATCGTTAAAATTTGTAGGCTCACAGGTGCAAGGGATTGGTAAGTATTCAGCCATTGGATGAAACGTACTCCCGCGCCGTGTAATTCCAATCAATACTATGCCATGGAAAGTTGGAAACGCATCTGATTTAGGAAAAAAGAAAACGCATTTATCCTCGCCACCTCAATAATCTATCGAGGACATCTCAAGGGAAAAAACTAGCGAGCACAATAATTTTGATCCAGCAGGCGCAACACCAACATCTGCGACGCCGGGGCTGACCCAACCCCAATATCTGCTGGCGTTTGTCCTGAAGTCGCCTGGTTGGAGCAACCCCAACATCTGCTGGACAACGCATCTGATTTCTTGATTATCGAAGGCAAGAGATGTTCTCTACTATTTCCAATCAGATCCAGGATCATTTTGTGTTTGCGAGTAATCAGATCAGTTGTCCCTGTCCTATGTTATTTGAACATATCAATTGTATAGTGTTTTGAGTGTGAATTGATGCAGCAGGTGTGGATTTAAGTTCTTTGAATCTCCAGAATTTGCAGGTTCAAACCACAATACAATCCACAATGGCTGATCATGACTTTCTAAAAAAATTGATTGGTGATCATCACGAGTTTCTAAAAAAATATGTACTAGATGTCATGACAAAACTCTGACCTTTTGATGACTATTTGCAGGCTAAGACAAATTGATTGCATAGGTACACACAGAATTCTGGACCTTTTTCACCTCTATACTGGATTACTAATGGTAACATGTGCGTTCTTACAAACTGCAGTCTGTTGGTGCTTCTAGGCTTAAGCCAGAATTGTTTCTGTACAAGTATGGAAGAGTACAGCAGCAGGCAGACAACGAAATCTTCCATACAATAATGGTTCTGAACATGGCGTCGTCACTAGCAGCTATACCTAAACGAGTGGTGCCTAGCTCAGGTTCTGGATGGCTCTGGATTTATTCTTTCTAATAGTGATGTATACAGAGATAGAGTGATATCCATAAAAATTTTGAGAAAAAAAATTGTGACATACATTGAGGAGGTCAAGAAGGCGGCCTCTTGCATTATTAATTTGAAGCACTGAGGGAGATCCAGTTTTGATGTCAATCAAATCTCTTAGTGAGTTTTCCTCATGGTTTCTACTTTATTTACTTTGATGTATTTCCTTTCTTTTTCATTGATGTTCTGCAAAATTAATTACTTCAGTTGATTTCTATATCTGGTGCATATGAAGTTCTTTTTAGTGGCAGCTGCTACTTAATCAAGATCTGATCCACTAACACTAGAAAACTTCAAACAACTTATATGCATTGACTCCTTCCAGGACGATGCCTGAATGTAGTAGTATTCGATGTATATGTTGTACATACATGAGGACACTATAATAGGCATACTCTCTATATTTTACTCTAAAATGGAAAAACCATTGGCACATGTACTGTATAATGCTTCAAGAACTAATTGTTCCTTATTTGTTAACAAACTTGATGTTTAGATACGTAGATAGATTTGCTTTCGCACTTTGGCCGTTCTTTACAAATGAACATTGTACTGCAGGCCTTTGAGGAGAAGCTCAAGGATCCAGCCCTATATTATGGACTTCCGATAGCTCTTTTGATATTTGAAAATATTACCATATTATCCTATAGGAGATTATGGATCATGAAAGTACATTCCAAAAGTAAACTATATTTATTTCTTTTGTGACGGTGAATGAATTTTTTTAGGATATTTTGCTCATGTTATTATCTGATCTCTGGTCGTAGCCGGCAGAAGTCGGCATAAGGCCTCAGTAAGTTGGTCAGTTCTGTCTGGTCATTCAGTTATGATACAATAATATTACCATGATGTACGTAGGTAAATAAAAGTTTATCCTCCGTTCACTGAAATTCTGATTTTTTTTCATGATTATCATGTGAAAGGTGCTAGACTGCTATAACAATACATGCAGCTACACCCAAAAGAATGTAGTTGCTATGCTTGCAAAAGACTAAAACGAGGTACTGTAATATTTTCTGCTACATTTTGATGCAACAACTTTGGAGGTAGATAAATATGTAACTTGGTTTGCATATGCATAGTCAGCATGCATCATAGTACATCTCACGACTGATCGTTAATGTCAATAGAATCTATCTAGAAGCTGCTGTCCGTTGATGCTGGATATTGTTTTTTACGGATGGTCAAGTAAGCAGTTCAGTTTTAGCATTAGTTATCCCCTATAAATTTATGCAAAATTTCCAACTATTGATGAAAAATGCAAAATAAAAGATATAGCTTTGTTTGATACAGTAATATTATTATGCCTTAGATGTGGTAAATAATTATGATACATTGCTAGATGGAAGTATTATATATATGTATATGGTTTACCAATTTTCCAATATAGTTTCATTATACATGACCATAATAGAACACCGTTATATTTTAATTGTCATTTCTGTGATCTCTTTATGAACCTTACTTTATTAGTGTACATGTGAAAACCAAAAA
>NC_061511.1:141415733-141482233 GCF_022539505.1 Lolium rigidum | reverse complement strand
CGTCATCCAACTTTTTGGCCGGGCCTCGCTTCCTCGACTTTACGGAAGAAGTGCTCGATCCGGAGGGCTAAAAAAGAAATAGTTCATAGTCGGTACAATTTAATTAGTTAATGCATCTAGTCGATCAACAGCGGCTTAATTAATTTATATACCTCGGTGATAACTACAGTTCGGGAGCCATTATGATGATCTTGTTCCTCACCGGCGCCACTAGGATCTTCTTCCTCACTATTCTACGCTCCCTCACCGGAGTCATTCAAATAAGTTGCGGTGACATCGTCACCGCCATCATCTGGAATAACGTCGTCGTCGCGATCATCCAGAGTACCGTTTGCTATGAGTTCCTCCATGAAATTTTCTTGAATTTCATCTCTGTCCATGCTTTCTACAACGACCTGCAAGCTATACATAGGAACCATCATATGATCAAATTAAGGATAATGCGAGAAAACTGAAAATGGAGTTACATATGTGTAGTTCTTAACTAAGGATCGATAATATAGTGCTGAAAGCAGAATACTGTCGATTACATGCATACATAGATCGGGTTCATGTTTATTTAACCCTAATACATATCAATCACTACTACAACCACTCAACCGCGCGAGACCGGGTCCTAGAGGGCGCCGACCGGGTCCTGAGCCGCGCGCGGGTGTACCCCCAAAGCCACGGAACAACAACGGGAGCATAGCTAACATGAGATCCCCGCATAACGCTCCATCCGGTCCTATACATGTTGTCTAACGCGTACATGTAACGGCGAACGTGCTGGTCCTCCACTTCAATGCGCCGAGCTACCTCCTCCGGCGGGGCCGGCTCCCTCTGAAACGACCGTGGCCCATAAGACCTCCACCAAAGAATATCCGGGTCGACAACGGGACCCGGATTCCGCACCAAGGTGCGCGACCCGGAAGCTAAGACCTCCCAGTGCCACCCCGGCGGAGCCCAGTGCCGGATCTCCCCCATCTGCTCCATCTCCTCTAGAAGAGTCAGACCACGGCGCGGCGGCTATCGCGGCATCGTAGCTACGAAAACAAATCATATATGTATACTAATATAAATAAAAAACATGATATTGTGCTAAATAAAAAACTTCACTACTTTTGTACTAACGCCGCGTTCCACGACCCCGGATCGATCGATTCGGATCGGGGGTCAGGAACGACAGCGGGAGCGGTAGAGGGAATTGAACGACCGTATTTTGGGGGCGCCGGCACTACCGGCATCGCCACGGACTCGGCGCTCCTCCTCTCGCTCTTCTCTCTATTTCACGACCCTAACTCTATGTCACGGCGGCGTCACCACGGACTCGGCACCGCCAGGGGAGCCGGCAGGGGCACCGCCACGGACTCGGCACCGACAGGGGCTCCGGCAGGGGCACCGCCACGGACTCGGCACCGGCAGGGGCGCCGACACTACCGGCGCGCGCGGAAGAGGTTGTCCGCGCGGGGGGTGGCGTCGACACAAATTGTAACTTTTTTTCTAACTATACTAATTTAAATCTAACTAAATATTTCTAACTTTTCTAACTAAACTAACTAATCTAACAATCTAACAATCTAACAAAACTAACAAAACTAACTAATCTAATAATCTAACAATCTAACAAAAAATACAAAAAAAAGAAGAACTTGGCCGGCCGCCGGTCGGCCGGCCGGAGGAGGGAGAGGGAGATGGGAGCACCATACCTGCGGAGCGCGGTGGCGGGCGGCGGCGGAGGGCGACGGGCGCGGCGGAGGAGGCGATGTCGTCCGCGGCGGCGGCGGGCGGCGCGCGCGCGGGCGCCCGTACGTGCGGAGAGGGGGATGGAGGGGCGGCGGCGGAGGCGGCGGTGGACGACGGCGTCGGCAGCGACAGGCGCGGGCGGCTGCGGCGTGGGCGCGCGACGGAGCAGCCTGGCGGCGTGGGCGCGCGGCGGAGCAGCCTGGCGGCGTGCGTCTGTGCGTGCGGCTTCGTCTCCGCGGGATTGATCCCCGCGGAGACGAAGTGGTTCCACTTATACCACCCCCCCTTTGGTCCCGGTTCGTATTACAAACCGGGTCCAAAGGCCCCCCTTTGGACCCGGTTTGTAATACAAACCGGGACTAAAGGCCATTTTTGCTGCGTTTTCGCTGCGCAAGCAAAAAAGGCCTTTAGTCCCGGTTTGTAATACAAACCGGGTCCAAAGGCCACTTTTTTTTAAAAATTTCATTCCCGCCTTATTTCAAATGAAAAAAAGCCACCGCACTGCCACCGCCATGTACTGGCCACCACCGCCACCGCCATGTACTGGCCACCACCGCCACCGCCACACGTGTCCCTTCCCCGTGCCACGTGTCGCCGCCGCTTCCACGTGCCTCGCCCCGCCGTCACCGCCATGTACGGGCCACCGCCGTGTACTGCCCACCACCGCCACCGCCGTGTACTGGCCACCGTCGCCACCGCCGTGTACTGGCCACCGTCGCCACCGCCACCGCCTGGCCACCACCGTCACCGCCATGTACGGGCCACCGCCATGTACTGGCCACCACCGCCACCGCCACACGTGTCCCTTCCCCGTGCCACGTGTCGCCGCCGCTTCCACGTGCCTCGCCCCGCCATGCATGTACAGGCCACCGTCGCCACCGCCGTGTACTGGCCACCGTCGCCACCGCCGTGTACTGGCCACCGTCGCCACCGCCACCGCCTGGCCACCACCGTCACCGCCATGTACGGGCCACCGCCGCCGCTTCCACGTGCCTCGCCCCGCCGCCACCGCCGTGCGACGTGTAGATCCCGCTTCCACGTGCCACGCCCCGCCGCTTCCCCGCGCCACCTGTCGCCGCCGCTTCCACGTGCCACGCCCCGCCGCTTCCCCGCGCCACCTGTCGCCAAACTTGCCGCGTCGCTGTGCTATAAGCGCCGCGTCGCGCGCGGAACCACACGTCGCCGTCGCCTCCGTTCATTCGTCGCCGGGATGCCGCCGCGCCGTCGCGGCTCGTCCGGCTCCGCGTGGCGTCCGAGCTCGGCCGAACGGTAGGTTCTACGCCGAGATGCGTGCCGGTGGCTTCCGGCTCACCCTCGGCACGTACAACACCCCGGAGCTGGCGGCGCGCGCTTACGACGCGGCCGCATGGCGATTTCGGCGGCCACGGTGCGACATGAACTTCCCAGACGTTGAATCGCTAGAGGAGGAGGAGTTCCTCGCGCCGAAGCCGTGCCTCGTCGACGACGAGGACCGTCGCCGCCACCGCCAGGTGCAGCGCCGGATCGCAATCGCCGAGCACGACGAGGAGTTGATGCGCCAGTGGAGGGCGCGAGTTCCCAACGACGTCGACAACACCGCCGCGTTCTTCGCTGACCTCCGGGCACAACGCAGGTCCAACAGGCGCCATCGTCGGGCCGTCGCCGTGTTCGAGCTCGATAACCCGAATACAACTTGGGCCGACAACGGCCCTCGGTGGGACGACATTTGGACCGAGACAACCTCCGACGACGAGTAGATCGACTAGACTAGTTGTTTATCTATTTTATTGTATTTTCAATAAAGTCGTTGTGGCAGAGGCTGATGATGAGAAAAGTTTCCCGCCAGATTACATGTGGAATTAAAGTACAGAACTCAACTGAAAATTAATTAAGATACATGGCCAGATAGTACTCGTGCCTAGCCCAGGCTGATGATGAGAAAAGTTTCCCGCCATATTACATGTGGAATTAAAGTACAGAACTCAACTGAAAATTAATTAAGATACATGGCCAGATAGTACTCGTGCCTAGCCCTATAGTACTCGTGCCTAGCTCAACTGAAAATTAATTAAGATACATGGCCAGATTCGACTGTTCGAGTCATTCAGTCATACTCGTGCCTAGCCCTATAGTACTCGCCACTCGTAGTCGTCGTAGTCGCCGTCATCATCGTCGCCGGCATCGGGGTCGCGGTAGTCAAACCTCGGCGGGAGAGCACGCGTGGGCTGGGACTGAGGGTAGCGCAGGCGGGGGCCACGGTGGGCCATGACGCCCTGGAGAGTTCGGTCGCGCCACCACAGCCCGATGGCCGGCCTCGTTGAAGTTCGAAGGAGGCGGGCCGCCCTCCTCGTGCCCGGCGAGCGCCCTCTCACGCCGATTGATGAAGAAGCTCTCCCAAGTCGGGCTGTAGTCGGGATGCCACCGGGGATTCCTCCGCTGCTCGGCGTGAGCTCGAAGTAGTAGTGGTTCGTGATGGCCATCTCGCGCGCCACACCTAGAGGGACAGGGAGGGACCGGTACCCTCCGACGCTCGGCAACCAGCCGGTAGGGACGCGGTAGCCCGGCGGGCAGGGGTAGTTCGACGCGCAAAGCGCCTCCGCCTCCCGGAGGGTTAGAGATACGATGGAAGCCATGTGACCTGGTGATGAGGTTTGCGGATATGAGTCTAGATGTGATATGTAAATGGAGGCCAAGCCAACATATATATAGTGAAAAAATGGCGGGAGGACGGAGGCGGGAAGTAGTGGAAAGCGCGAGGAAGAAAAATAGGCGGGAACGCGGTGGCGCCAAAACTGTCGGTGGGATAAGGACGTGTGGGTAACCTTTAGTCCCGGCTAGTGGGTACAACCGGGACTAAAGATCCTTTTTTGTGTCATCTAACAAAACTGTCGGTGGGATAAGGACGTGTGGGTAACCTTTAGTCCCGGCTGGTGGGTACAACCGAGACTACAGATGTCGGCAGGATAAGAACGCATGGGTGGACGCACTACTCGATGAGATAAAGCATGTAGCGCACGACGCCCTGTCGAAGGAACAAGACAAAGTAGAAGCGGTGCCGTGCCTATAAAAGGAGCATCGATACGCCTTGCCAAGCAGATCAACAAGCCAAGGAGAGTTTCATTCCCATGGATGAAGGGAAGGGTTGGGAAATCTCCCGTGGCGCAGCTTCTCGAAGATGTCGTTGGCGCACACGCCCTACGACATCTTCGGAAGCTGCTCCTCGGAATTTTTCCCTGCAAGCCCCTAAACAACTACATCTCATCTAACAGTGTTGGGGAAAGGGTTGGGAAATCTCCCGTGGCGCAGTTTCTCGAAGATGTCGTTGGTGCACACGCCCTACGGCATCTTCAGAAACCGCGCCTTGGAATTTTTTCCTGCAAGCCCCTGAACGACTACATCTCATCGAACAGTGTTGGGGAAAGGGTTGGGAAATCTCCCGTGGCGCATCTCCACTTTTAATATCTTACATACAGTTACATGATTACACAAAAATAAATGGGAAATTGATTGCCATGTTGAGATACTCATTTGTGCCATGAACATTCTTCAATTAACTTGATGATGGAGCATCTTCATCATTTAATTAATCTTCTTCGGCCGTAACCATGGAGCATCTTCATCATTTAACTTGATGCTTGGATCAATGTTCACTACGAAGGGTGGAATTTCATCAAACTGATTATAATCTTCGACATGTCTGTCTTGTCCTCCACTCCCACGATGTTTCTTTTTCCGGAAAAGAACTATGTGGCGCTTTGGCTCATCGTTTGATGTATTTGTTACCTTATGTTTCCTTTTTCTTGGTTTGGTAGACATATCCTTCACATAGAAAACCTGGGCCACATCCTTGGCTAGGACGAATGGTTCGTCTCTATACCCAAGATTGTTGAGATCCACTTGTTGTCATTCCATACAACTTGTCTACCCGAACCCCGCCTCCTGTTTTGTTGACCCATTTGCACCTAAACAAAGGGACCTTAAAAGAAGGTCCATAGTCAAGTTCCCATATATCCTCTATGTAACCATAATATGTGTCATTTGGGCCTTCATTCATTATTGCATCAAACCGGACACCACTTGTTTTGGTTGGTGCTCTTTTTATCTTGGGCGATCGTGTAAAATGTATTCCCATTTATCTCGTACCCTTGGAAAGTCACTACGGTCGAAGATGGTGTCCGGGCCAGCAAGTACAAGCTGATCTTCAATATGTTTGTTATTCGAGGAGATGTTTTTGCAACCAACCGCCGAAAGTCGACATGTGTTCACGTCTAATCCAATCGTTCGAGCGCCCGGGTTCTGGGAGCGTAGAAAGTTCTTGTGGTCACCGATATACGGAGCCACCAAGGTGGAACTTTGTAGAACTGTGTAGTGTGCTTGAGTCAAAGAAATCCCGTCCCTACATATCATTGATTTCCTTCCTAGCGTGCCTTTTCCACTTAGTCTCCCTTCATGCCGCGATTTAGGAACACCAATCGGCTTAAGGTCAGGAATAAAGTCAACACAGAATTCAATGACCTCCTCTCGTTCCATAGCCCTTGGAGATGCTTCCTTCCGGCCTAGCACGGTTATGAACATATTTCTTCAAGACTCCCATGAACCTCTCGAAGGGGAACATATTGTGTAGAAACACGGGACCGAGAATGGAAATCTCATCGACCAGGTGAACGAGGAGATGTGTCATAATATTGAAGAAGGATGGTGGGAACACCAGCTCAAAACTAACGAGACATTGGACCACATCATTCCGCAACCTCGGTAGAATTTCTGGATTTATTACCTTCCGAGAAATTGCATTGAGGAATGCACATAGCTTCACAATGGGCAGTCGAACATTTTCCGGTAGAAGCCCCCTCAATGCAATCGGAAGCAATCTGTGTCATTATCACGTGACGATCATGAGACTTCAAGTTCTGGAATGTTTTCTTCTCCATATTTATTATTCCCTTTATATTGGAGGAGAAGCCAGACGGGACCTTGATACCGCTAAGACATTCAAAAAATATTTCCTTCTCTCGCTTTTGTAAGAGCGTAGCTGGATAAATGACGTCCTTTAACTCTCTCATGCAGCTTTTTGGGGTCTTTCCAACGTTGCTGGTCCTCCCGTGCTTCGGTGTATCTTTTGTCTTCCCGTACACACCCAGAAAGCCTAGCAGGTTCACGCAAAGATTCTTCGTCACGTGCATCACATCGATTGAAGAGCGGACCTCTAAGACTTCCCAATAGGGTAGATCCCAAAATATAGATTTCTTCTTCCACATGGGCACGTGTCCGGCATCGTCATTCGGAACAGACCGTCCGCCAGGACCCTTTCCAAATATTACATCTAGATCCTTGACCATACCAAATATATCAACACCATCACGATGGGGAGGCTTCCTCCGGTGATCAGCCTCACCGTTGTAATGCTTGCCTTTCTTTCTTACGGGATGGGTAAGCCTAAGAAATCGACGATGCCCCAGTACACGACCTTCGACCTTTTTCCAAATAATCACCTTCGAGCTCGTGTAAACAGTGTGTGCATGCATTGTATCCCTTGTTTGACTCGTCCCGAAATGTTACCAAGAGCAGGCCGGTCATTGATGGTTACGAAAAGCATCGCTCTTAGGTCAAATTCCTCCTGCTTGTGCTCGTCCCACACAGGTACACCTGCTATGGACCACAGCTGTTGAAGTTCTTCGACTAATGGCTTCAGGTACACATCAATGTCGTTGTCGGGTTGCTTCGGGCCTTGTATGAGCAGTGGCATCATAATGAACTTCCGCTTCAAGCACACCCAAGGAGGAAGGTTATATATACAAAGAGTCACATGCTAGGTGCTATGGCTGCAGCTCTGCTCTCCAAAAGGATTCATGCCATCTGTACTTAGACCAAACTTTAAGTTCCTTGCATCCTCTGCAAAGTTTGGGAACTCTCTATCGATTTTTCTCCATTGGGAGCCATCAGCGAGGTGCCTCAACATCACGTCTTTCTTACGGTCTTCTTTGTGCCATCGCAACAACCTAGCATACTCTTTATTTCTGAACAAGCGTTTCAGCCGTGGTATTATAGGAGCATACCACATAACCTTGGCAGGAACCCTCTTCCTGGGGCGCTCGCCCTCAACATCACCAGGGTCATCTCGTATGATCTTATACCGCAATGCAGTGCACACCGGACATGCATCCAAATTCTCGTACTCATCGCGGTAGAGGATGCAATCATTAATGCATGCATGTATCTTTTGCACATCTAATCCTAGAGGGCGAGACAATCTTCTTCGCTTCGTACGTACGGCGGGCAATTCGTTACCCCTTGGAAGCTTCCTCTTAATTATTGTCGGCAACTTTCCAAATCCTGAGTCAGTGACACCGTTCTCCGCCTTCCATTGCAACAATTCCAGTGTGCTGCCTAGCTTTTTATGGCCATCTTCGCAAGTTGGGTATAACAATTTGTTGTGATCTTCTATCATCTTGTCGAAGGCCAACCTTTCCTTTTCAGTTTCACATTCTCTCCTTGCATCGGCAATGGCCCGGCCAAGATCATCATCGGCGGGCTCATCTGGTGCCTCTTGATCTTCTACTTCATTGTCTTCATTGCCTTCTCGAGTATCATCGTATTCGGGGAAATTGGGATAACCGTCATCATCCTCTTCCTTTTCGTCATTGTCTTCCATCATAACCCCTCTTTCTCCGTGCTTGGTCCAACAATAGTAACTCGGGCATGAAACCGGATCGCAGAAGGTGGCTGTGAATGAGACTCGAGTGAGCGTAATTTACGGTATTCTTGCAGTCCACACATGGACAATACATGAAGCCACCATGTTTGTTTGCCTCCGCCACGGCCATAAAATTATCCGGGCCCGCAGTGAACTCGTCAAACCGTCGGTCAATGTACATCCATTGCCGATTCATCCGCATGATATAATTAAGCTGATCAAAACCATTACGGAACATCACGATGTATATATACACATGCATTTTATCAATTGCAGATGAAAAGGATAGAGTTGTTAACCTCGATGAAGAAGAAAAAAGCAAGTTAAGTGTGGCTTGATTTGTGTAAACTCAAGTGGCAAATCCTCTTAAGCATTTCATCGAACACCTCTTGTGCATGTGAAGAAGAGAGGAAAGCAATACACCCCTCTTGTGAAGATAGTGAAAAATGGCTAAGTGTGGCTCACACTTGGGCAGGGGCAAGGTTATATAGCCGAGAGGGGCCTTTGGACCCGGTTTGTCATACAAACCGGGACTAAAGGGTTCCCCACGACCGACACGGCCTGCCGCGCCTGCGGTGGACCCTTTAGTCCCGGTTTGTATGACAAACCGGGTCCAAAGGCCGCTACAGGACAGGCGCCAGCGGGTGGGGTCGTCCTGGGCAGAAACGAACCGGGTCCAATGGGGGCATTGGACCCGATTTGGTTCAGCAGTGGGACATTTGCTTGGGACCAAAGGCCTCTTCTCCACTAGTGAAGCAGAAACTTGGTCCTAGGATCGGCATATTCATGGTTGCGAGTGGCACGCTTGGCCCTAGGATAGACATACACATGGTTGTGAGTGACACAGTGCACACAAGAAATACCGCCGAAAAAGCCGAATTTTTCAACCTGGCGAGGAAAATTAAGAAACCAGTCATGTGAACCATCTGATTTGTGAATTACTGCGCGATAAATGTGCATCGATACAAGAACTTTGAGACCTAGACTAGCCCAATATTCCTTCATTCCATATGGGACCATCTCAACCACGAGGACATTGTCGCCTTATAAGTTTCTGAGATGAAAGGAAGCAGGCAATAATTAAATGGGTTCTTTTCAATGAAAAGGAAAAGGGCAGCCTCAATGCGCCAGAGTCAAGGAAGCGATTACACACCATGGACCATTCGTCTGGCCATGGATCGCATGTTATGTAGGAAAACTTAAATTTTTACGCTAACTCACAACCAAAATTTTAATTTAGTATAGCAATTTAAAATCATTTAAAAGGACACATCTGGTCAATCTACTTTATTTAGAAATTGCCTAACAATTTCCAACCAAATAAATACAATTAAATATGTTTTCTACGTACATATGAATATTTATTTCGACGGATTTGTGGCTATAAAATCTCCAATTCATAGTAAGTGTCGGGACTTCAGTTCAATTTAGTCTAAATATGAACAAAAGTACCGACACTTAATATGAATAGGTGGGAGTATTCTCTTTGATGAAGTAATATAAAAATAAATAAACAAGTAAATAAATTTCCAGGATAATCTCAAGTCACTAAAGACAAGGATCATCTTTCTCAGTAAAACAAATGATGCCCTCGCATTTGCGAGAGCCACTGTGCTAGTTTTTTTAACAACGACTGAGCAAGATAGAAGTTATGATGGCTACATCTACAGAGCAGGGAATGCATACCAAAATGTTCAATCTCTTAAAATTAGCAATGAACTAGAAAATAGCAAGGTGTTACGGTCATAGCTAGGAATGAACTAAAAGAGCTTCAGACAAACAAGCATCTGAACCCAGAACATGGCGCTAAAACAAGGGACTTACATTAGGAGAAGCACTCTGTGGGAGTCGCAACAGATCTTCCTAGGGTTGATAGATCCGGTGATGAAGTACGCTACATGTGCTACTTGGGGTTGGAGAGACGGCCTTTAGAATTCATGGTTACTCATCTCATATGCAAAAACGTAACGGCGCGTCGTTAGCACAAACAGGTTCCACCAAGATTAAACAAGAATTTGCAGGCAAGCAATAGAAAAGCGACAGTAGAAGAGTTTAGATCATGCACGGCGCCGGTGAAGCAGATCCGGTTCATGCACAGCGGTGTCGGTGAGCAAGATCCGATGCGGTGGACGACGGATCCGGCGAAGCGGCTCCGGTGGGGTGGACGAAACCGCAGCTGAAGCGACTGCGGTAGACTGCTGGATGAGCATATGGTTTCGAGGTTCGGCGGGGATGATCCGGCCCGGTTGATGACGGCGTCGATGAAGCGGCTCCGGCAGGCAGCCGGATGACGAGGATCGCGAGGCCTCGTGTAGGCCAGGGAATTCCGGCGGGGATGTTCCGGTGCGGTGGTCGTGGAGGTGGGAGAGAGAGGGACTTGGGAAGTTCCGGTGGGTGGTCTGAGGGAAATGATTTTTTTTGGGAGGGTTTTCGGGCTAGGGAGGTGGTGATCGAAAAAATGACGGGCAGACCCCCCCACCAACCGACTTTGCTGTCATCTCCACATGGGTAGAATGGGAATTTGGAAGCGTGTGAAATTTTTGTATTTTGTGGGCGGGAAGTTTTGCCGCTATGAGATTTTGAATTTGGCTACCGTCCAACTATAATGATAAAAAATTGTGAGACCGTACTAGTACCTATGTTCAAGGCCGAGTACAAAATCAAATCATCATCACCTTGAATATCGGTCACTACCATGATCATGATCTATCTCTGAAATTAGTGTATCCCCTAGATCTTGCAAAGTATAATGATAAAAAGAATTGTGAGACCGTACTAGTACTTCTCTTCTAGGCCGAGTGCAACATCAAATCATCATCACGTTGAAAATTTGTTACCATGATCATGATCTACCTCTGAAAATGGGCGCATCCACTAAAACTTGCAAAGTATAATGATAAAAAATTGTGAGACCGTACTAGTACTTATGTTCAAGGTCGAGTGCAACATCAAATCATCATTACATTGAATATTGTGTTACCATGATCATGATCTATCTCTGAATTTGGCGCATCCGCTAAATCTCGCAAAGTATAATGATAAAAAAATTGTGAGAATGTACTAGTACTTATGTTCAAGGCCGAGTGCAGGATCAAATCATCATCACGTTGAAATTTGTTACAACGATCATGACATATCTCTAAAATTGGCGCATCCGCTAAATTTTGCACGTGGCGCATCTCGGTGCGGAGCAACAGGTCGGTGATATCAAGGTTGAGGCGGCGGTAGCGTCATCGGGCTCTCTTCTCTTGATAGATCTTCTACATAGCGCGGTGCACCGCCTGTCGAGAAGAAGTCACATGTGAGACCGAGGTGGAGACGTCGCCGGCATCCTCGAGGCGCGGCCGCCCTTCTACGAGCCAGCGTCGACTCAAGGTATGAATCCATGCGTTCTCGCGCCCTTCTAACGATGAAGTGGGGTGCCTTAGATTTATTGTTCTTCTCTTACAATTATTTCAAGCTGAACATGTGTGCTCTTTCTATGAATATATTGCTTGAAAAGCTAACCAAGTTACTTAAATTCACTTTGTTCTTAATCTTGCGTGCTAATTTTGTTATTTTTGCTGACGGTGGTGCGTGCAATGAGATTTATTTGTGGGTGTGTTGAGCTGTTAGGCCTAAGTCGAAATCCTCAGCTAAACGAGGCATCAGCTTAACACATAAAAAAATGTGTTCAATCTTGCCCACAATGTCCTCTTCTTTCCTCTTCCTTTATTGGAACTTGTTTTTGCAGACAAGGAAAGTGGCACGTGTAATGTGAGTAAAACCCTCTTAGCCAAAATCAGCTATGAGCAAGATTTTATGTATTGTAGATGCCCCAATTGACTCTCATCCCCAATGTAGTCTTTTTATGTTGGTATAGACTTCTTTACTGGATGTATACTATCTTACATGGCATGCATTTGCCTAATGAGCATCATTGTATTGCTATTCTAGCCAACCTGATCGATCTGTCAAGCTTCATGCACGAGATGCCATGTTTAATTTACTCCCTCGCTCTGAACTTTAAAAAGGACCAGGAGCATGAGGGCCACATTAACCCACGATCCTGAAAAACTGTTGGTCTATCCCGAGAAACGAGGAGGTTTAAGGAAACGAGGAGTCCAGCGCGTGCGGAAGGTGCTTTAATCGTGCGAGCATGCATGGGGCAAAATGAGGAAACTCGCGATTATTTCTCTCCTGCCAGTCTTATACCTTAATAAATGGGCAAACTGAGCACGTTGTAGCTAATCCTTTTATTAATTAATCAGCTATATTAGTCAATAAGATCGCCTTATGTTTTTCCTCAGTTTTCGCCAAGCCCTTATTTGTAACCCGCAGAAGGAGCTCAGACGGGAGGATTCCCGTTTAGTTGACCGTTCCGTGCTGACGTGTGGGGCTAGTAGAAAGGGACCGCGTGGGACAGGACGAGACAACGTTTGGTTGTACGTGAGCAGGAGTTGGGTTCTGTCTCTTGCTGCGCGTAGTTGACGTATGTCTTTCCGTTCAACACGTGTCCGTTGGGAACCCCAAGAGGAAGGTGTGATGCGTACAGCAGCAAGTTTTCCTTCAGTAAGAAACCAAGGTTTATCGAACCAGTAGGAGTCAAGAAGCACGTTGAAGGTTGATGGCGGCGGAGTGTAGTACGGCGCCAACGTGGAACCTGCACAACACAACCAAATTACTTTGCCCCAACGTGACAGTGAGGTTGTCAATCTCACCGGCTTACTGTAACAAAGGATTAGATGTATAGTGTGGATGATGATGTTTGCAGAAAACAGTAGAACGAGTATTGCAGTAGATTGTATTCGATGTAAAAGAATGGACCGGGATCCATAGTTCACTAGTGGTGTCTCTCCCATAAGATAAATAGCATGTTGGGTGAACAAATTACAGTTGGGAAATTGACAAATAAAGAGGGCATGACCATGCACATACATGCTATGATGAGTATTGTGAAATTCAGTTGGGCATTACGACAAAGTACATAGACCGCTATCCAGCATGCATCTATGCCTAAAAAGTCCACCTTCAGGTTATCATCCGAACCCCCTCCAGTATTAAGTTGCAAACAACAGACAATTGCATTAAGTATGGTGCGTAATGTAATCAACAAATACATCCTTAGACATAGCATTGATGTTTTATCCCTAGTGGCAACGGCACATCCACAACCTTAGGGGTTGCTGTCACTCCCCCAGATTTAATGGAGACATGAACCCACTATCGAGCATAAATACTCCCTCTTGGAGTTACAAGTATCAACTTGGCCAGAGCCTCTACTAATAACGGAGAGCATGCAAGATCATAAACAACACATAGATAGACTGATAATCAACATAGCATAGTATTCCATATTCATCGGATCCCAACAAATGCAACATGTAGCATTACAGATAGATGATCTTGATCATGTTAGGCAGCTCACAAGATCCAACAATGATAGCACAATTAGGAGAAGACGACCATCTAGCTACCGCTATGGACCCATAGTCCGGGGGTGAACTACTCACACATCACTCCGGAGGCGACCATGGCGGTGAAGAGTCCTCCGGGAGATGATTCCCCTCTCCGGCGAGGTGCCGGGAGGCGATCTCCTGAATCCCCTGAGATGGGATTGGCGGCGACGTCGTCTCTGGAAGGTTTTCCGTATCGTGGCTCTCGGTACTGGGGTATTCGCGATGAAGACTTTAAGTAGGCGGAAGGGCGGAGTCGGAGGGCTGACGGGGGCCCCACACGCTGGGGCCGCGCGGGCCCCCCCTGGGCCGCGCCGCCCTAGTGTGGCGGCGCCTCGTCGCCCCACTTCAGTTCCCTTTCGGTGTTCTGGAAGCTTCGTGGAAAAATAGGCCCCTGGGCGTTGATTTCGTCCAATTGCGAGAATATTTCCTTACTAGGATTTCTGAAACCAAAAACAGCAGAAAACAACAGAATCGGCTCTTCGGCATCTCGTTAATAGGTTAGTGCCGGAAAATGCATAAATATGACATAAAGTATGTATAAAACATGTGAGTATCATCATAAAAGTAGCATGGAACATAAGAAATTATCGATACGTTGGAGACGTATAAGCATCCCCAAGCTTAGTTCCTACTCGTCCCGAGTAGGTAAACGATAACAAAGATAATTTCTGAAGTGACATGCCATCATAATTTTGATCAATACTATTGTAAGCACATGTAATGAATGCAACGATTCAAAGCAATGTAAATGCAATGAGTAAACAATTGAATCATATAGCAAAGACTTTTCATGAATAGTACTTTCAAGACAAGCATCAATAAGTCTTGCATAAGAGTTAACTCATAAAGCAATAAATTCATAGTAAAGGCATTGAAGCAACACAAAGGAAGATTAAGTTTCAGCGGTTGATTTCAACTTGTAACATGTATATCTCATGGATATTGTCAGCATAAAGTAATATAACAAGTGCAATATGCAAGTATGTAGGAATCAATGCACAGTTAACACAAGTGTTTGCTTCTTGAGATAGAAGGAAATGGGTGAACTGACTCAACATAAAAGTAGAAGAAAGGCCCTTCACAGAGGGAAGCATTGATTGCTATGTTTGTGCTAGAGCTTTTATTTTGAAAACAAGAAACAATTTTGTCAACGGTAGTAATAAAGCATATGTATCATGTAAATTATATCCTACAAGTTGCAAGCCTCATGCATAGATTACCAATAGTGCCCGCACCTTGTCCTAATTAGCTTGGATTACCTGGATTATCATAACAATACATATGTTTTAACCAAGTGTCACAAAGGGGTACCTCTATGCCACCGGTACAAAGGTCTAAGGAGAAAGCTCGCATTGGATTTCTCGCTTTTGATTATTCTCAACTTAGACATCCATACCGGGACAACATAGACAACAGATAATGGACTCCTCTTTAATGCATAAGCATTTAACAACAAATAATATTCTCATATGAGGTTGAGGATATTTGTCCAAAACTGAAACTTCCACCATGAATCATGGCTTTAGTTAGCGGCCCAATGTTCTTCTCTAGCAATATGCATACTCAAACCATTCAACTCATGGTAAATCGCCCTTACTTCAGACAAGACGAACATGCATAGCAACTCACATGATATTCAACAAAGTGTTGATGGCGTCCCCAGGAACATGGTTATCGCTCAACAAGCAACTTAATAACAAATAAGATGCATAAGTACATATTCAATACCACAATAGTTTTTAGGATATTTGTCCCATGAGCTATATATTGCAAAGGTAAAGAATAGAAATTTTAAAGGTAGCACTCAAGCAATTTACTTTGGAATGGCGGAGAAATACCATGTAGTAGGTAGGTATGGTGGACACAAGTGGCATAGTGTTTGGCTCAAGGATTTTGGATGCATGAGAAGTATTCCCTCTCGATACAAGGTTTAGGCTAGCAAGGTTGTTTAAAGCAAACACAAGTATGAACCGGTACAGCAAAACTCACATAAAAGACATATTGTAAGCATTATAAGACTCTACACCGTCTTTCTTGTTGTTCAACCTTTACTAGAAAATATCTAGACCTAAGAGAGACCAATCATGCAAACCAAATTTTAGCAAGCTCTATGTATTTATTCATTAATAGGTGCAAAGTATATGATGCAAGAGCTTAAACATGAGCACAACAATTGCCAAGTATCACATTATTCAAGTTATTATACCAATTACCACATGTAGCATTTCCCGTTTCCAACCATATAACAATTTAACGAAGCAGTTCAACCTTCGCCATGAATATTATGAGTAAAGCCTAATGACATATTTGTCCATATGCAACAGCGGAGCGTGTCTCTCTCCCACACAATGAATGCTAGGATCCACTTTATTCAAACAAAACAAAAATAAGAACATACAGACGCTCCAAGTAAAGCACATAAGATGTGATGGAATAAAAATATAGTTTCACTAGAGGAACCTGATAATGTTGTCGATGAAGAAGGGGATGCCTTGGGCATCCCCAAGCTTAGACGCTTGAGTCTTCTTGAAATATGCAGGGATGAACCACCGGGGCATCCCCAAGCTTAGAGCTTTCACTCTCCTTGATCATATTGTATCAACCTCCTCTCTTGATCCTTGAAAACTTCCTCCACACCAAACTCAAAACAACTCATTAGAGGGTTAGTGCATAATCAAAATTCACATGTTCAGAGGTGACATAATCATTCTTAACACTTCTGGACATTGCACAAAGCTACTGAAAGTTAATGGAATAGAAAAATCCATGAAGCATAGCAAAACAGGCAATGCGAAATAAAATGCAGAATCTGTCAAAACAGAACAGTCCGTACAGACGAATTTTATAGGTGCACCAGACTTGCTCAGATGAAAATTCTCAAATTGAATGAAAGTTGCGTACATATCTGAGGATCACTCACGTAAATTTGCAGAATTTTCTGAGTTACCTACAGAAACTATTGCTCAAATTCGTGACAGCAAGAAATCTGTTTCTGCGCAGCAATCCAAATCTAGTACGAACCTTACTGTCAAAGACTTTACTTGGCACAACAATGCAACAAAATTAAGATAAGGAGAGGTTGCTATAGTAGTAACAACTTCCAAGACTGAAATATAAACAAAAGTACTGTAGTAAAATAAACACATGGGTCATCTCCCAAGAAGTGCTTTCTTTATAGCCATTAAGATGGGGTCAGTAATTTTAATGATGCACTCCCAAGAAATAAGAGTTGAAGCAAAAGAGAGCATCAAATAGCAAATTCAAAACACATTTAAGTCTAACCCACTTCCTATGAAAAGGAATCTTGTAAATAAATAAGTTCATGAAGCATAATGCAACAAGCATAGAAAGACTAGACAAGCGCAACTTCAAGATTTTCAGCAAAAAGAGAGGTGTTTTAGTAACATGAAAGTTTCTACAGCCATATTTTCCTCTCTCATAATAATATCCAGTAGCATCATGAGCAAACTCAACAATATAACTATCAAATGAAACATTCTTATCATGAGTCTCATGCATAAAATTATTACTCTCCACATAAGCATAATCAATTTTATTAGTTGTAGTGGGAGCAAATTCAACAAAGTAGCTATCATTATTATTCTCATCAAGTGTAGGAGGCATAGTATAATCATAATAAAATTTACTCTCCATAGTAGGTGGCACCAAAAGACCACTATCATTATAATCATCATAAATAGGAGGCAAAGTATCATCAAAGAAAATTTTCTCCTCAATACTTGGGGGACTAAAAATATCATGCTCATCAAAACCAGCTTCCCCAAGCTTAGATTCTTCCATAGCTTTAGAAATAATAGTGTTCATACTAATAACATTGCTACTAGCATGCAAATAAGGTCCAATAGGTTTTTTAATTTTTGCATCAAACAATCCATGTCTTAACTCAGGAAATAGCTTCAAAAGCTCAATGTTACTTTCCATTATGATTAACTAGTGAAATAAAAACATGCATGATATTAAGTAAAGTAAAACAAGTAACTAATTTTTGTATGTTTTTCGATATAGTGCAGCAAACAACGTAGTAAATAAAAGTAAAGAAAGACAAAAAAAAGTAAAGAGATTGGAGGTGGAGACTCCCCTTGCAGCGTGTCTTGATCTCCCCGGCAACGGCGCCAGAAAATCTACTTGCTGCGCGTAGTTGACGTATGTTTTTCCGTTCAACACGCGTCCATTGGGAACCCCAAGAGGAAGGTGTGATGCGTACAACAGTGAGTTTCCCTCAGTAAGAAGCCAAGGTTTATCGAACCAGTAGGAGTCAAGAAGCACGTTGAAGGTTGATGGCGGCGGAGTGTGACAAAGGATTCCGGCGCCAACCTGGAACCTGCACAACACAACCAAATTACTTTGCCCCAACGTGACAGTGAGGTTGTCAATCTCACCGGCTTGCTGTAACAAAGGATTAGATGTATAGTGTGGATGATGATGTTTGCAGAAAATAGTAGAATGAGTATTGCAGTAGATTGTATTCGATGTAAAAGAATGGACCGGGGTCCACAGTTCACTAGTGGTGTCTCTCCCATAAGATAAATAGCATGTTGGGTGAACAAATTACAGTTGGGCAATTGACAAATAAAGAGGGCATGATCATGCACATACATGTTATGATGAGTATTGTGAAATTTAATTGGGCATTACGACAAAGTACATAGACCGCTATCCAGCATGCATCTATGCCTAAAAAGTCCACCTTCAGGTTATCATCCGAACCCCCTCCGATATTAAGTTGCAAACAACAGACAATTGCATTAAGTATGGTGTGTAATGTAATCAACAAATACATCCTTAGACATAGCATTGATGTTTTATCCCTAGTGGCAACAACACATCCACAACCTTAGGGGTTGGTGTCACTCCCCCAGATTTAATGGAGACATGAACCCACTATCGAGCATAAATACTCCCTCTTGGAGTTACAAGTATCAACTTGGCCAGAGCCTCTACTAATAACGGAGAGCATGCAAGATCATAAACAACACATAGATAGATTGATAATCAACATAGCATAGTATTCCATATTCATCGGATCCCAACAAACGCAACATGTAGCATTACAGATAGATGATCTTGATCATGTTAGGCAGCTCACCAGATCCAACAATGATAGCACAATTAGGAGAAGACGACCATCTAGCTACTTCTATGGACCCATAGTCCAGGGGTGAACTACTCACACATCACTCCGGAGGCGACCATGGCGGTGAAGAGTCCTCCGGGAGATGATTCCCCTCTCCGACAGGGTGCCGGAGGCGATCTCCTGAATCCCCCAAGATGGGATTGGCGGCGGCAGCGTCTCTGGAAGGTTTTCCGTATCGTGGCTCTCGGTACTGGCGTATTCGCGACGAAGACTTTAAGTAGGCGGAAGGGCGGAGTCGGAGGGCTGACGGGGGCCCCACACGCTAGGGCAGCGCCGCCCTAGTGTGGCGGTGCCTCGTCGCCCCACTTCGGTTCCCTTTCGGTGTTCTGGAAGCTTCGTGGAAAAATAGGCCCCTGGGCGTTGATTTCGTCCAATTCCGAGAATATTTCCTTACTAGGATTTCTAAAACCAAAAACAACAGAAAACAGCAACTGGCTCTTCGGCATCTCGTTAATAGGTTAGTGCCGGAAAATGCATAAATATGACATAAATTATGTATAAAACATGTGAGTATCATCATAAAAGTAGCATGGAACATAAGAAATTATCGATACGTTGGAGACGTATCATCTCTCTCGGCGTGAATTGGCATTTTTAAGAGCACCTTTTCCCCTCTCTCTCAAAAAAAAGAGCACCTTTTCCCCCTCTGTCTCTTTGTCTATTTTAACCAAATTAGTATCAAATCTAGAGAAGCTTGCATTTCTGTCTTTCTTCAATTATTTGTGCCTTTTGGCCCTCGTTGTTTACCCAATATGGCATCAATCTAGTACTCCCTCTGGTCCATATGTATGTAGTTAAATCTAGAAGCAAATCTCCAGGGTAATGTACGACAAATTCACAGTCATAGTAAATATAGAAAACATAGTAGGGCCAACAAAATATAGTAGAATAGGGATAGATAATAGGGATCCCTCCCTAGATAATAAGCTGCATACACAGCAGCCAACATAGTAACAGGTTCGAGGTTCTTCACAACACCATCATACTAACAACATAACAACAAGGGATCCCTAGCTAACAACGAATAGAAGCTGCTTTGCGGCAGCAAGGACACGTCCAGGACTCCGCCTACCCCATCTGCCTCTGCCTCCACTTGTTGCTCCCCTTGGGAGCCTTGGGCTTGAGCGGAGGCATGCGCCCGACGGAGATCTCCACCCGCTGGACGCTGCGGAGGTGCATGCCGAGCGCCTTGTGCTCTGCACGGAAGGAGTAGGGGTTCACCGACACGCCGACCTTGGGGAAGATGTTGCCGATGTTCTCGGCATGCGTGAGGAGGCAGTTGAAGTCAGTGCCGCCGAGTCTCCTAGTGCAGAAGGGGCACCTGTAGACACCCTTGGTGAAGTAGGAGACGTACTGGCCGACCTGCAGCCTCCGCAGCACCTAGCGAGTCTTGGTGTGATGGTCCTCGTCGTCGCTGCCGACGTCGCTACCTGATACCTGATCCATATCAAACGGGAACTATGAGTGAAGGAGTTGCAATGATGTCTAACGTGCATGATAACAAAGTAAGGAATAACAGAGCTAGCCTCAGTTAGAGTGGAGACGATTATATGTCTACAGGGATGGTTGATACGTCTCCAACGTATCGATAATTTCTTATGTTCCATGCTACTTTATTGATGATACCTACATGTTTTATACATACTTTATGTCATATTTATGCATTTTCCGGCACTAACCTATGAACGAGATGCCGAAGAGCCAGTTGCTATTTTCTGCTGTTTTTGGTTTTAGTAATCCTAGTAAGGAAATATTCTCGGAATTAGACGAAATCAACGCCCATGATCTTATTTTTCCACGAAGCTTCCAGAAGTCCGGAGAGGAAACGAAGTGGGGCAACGAGGCAGCCACACACCAGGGCGGCGCGGCCCAGGCCCTGGCCGCGCCGGCCTGTGGTGTGGGCCCCTCGTGGCGCCCCACGACCTACCCTTCGGCTACTTAAGCCTTCGTCGAGAATAACTCCAGTACCGAGAGCCACGATACGGAAAACCTTCCAGAGACGCCGCCGCCGCCAATCCCATCTCGGGGGCTTCAGGAGATCGCCTCCGGCACCCGTCCGGAGAGGGGAATCATCTCCCGGAGGAATCTTCACCGCCATGGTCGCCTCCGGAGTGATGTGTGAGTAGTTCACCCTTGGACTATGGGTCCATAGCAGTAGCTAGATGGTCGTCTTCTCCTAATTGTGCTATCATTGTTGGATCTTGTGAGCTGCCTAACATGATCAAGATCATCTATCTGTAATGCTACATGTTGCGTTTGTTGGGATCTGATGAATATGGAATACTATGCTATGTTGATTATCAATCTATCATCTATGTGTTGTTTATAATCTTTCATGCTCTCCGTTGCTAGTAGAGGCTCTGGCCAAGTTTTTGCTTCTAACTCCAAGAGGGAGTATTTATGCTCGATAGTGGGTTCATGTCTCCATTAATGACAGAAACCTCTAAGGTTGTGGATGTGCTGTTGCCACTAGGGATAAAACATCAATGCTATGTCTAAGGATATATTTATTGATTACATTATGCACCATACTTAATGCAATTGTCTGTTGTTTGCAACTTAATACTGGAGGGGGTTTGGATGATAACCTGAAGGTGGACTTTTTAGGCATAGATGCATGCTGGATAGCGGTCTATGTACTTTGTCGTAATGCCCAATTAAATCTCACAATACTCATCATGACATGTATGTGCATGGTCATGCCCTCTTTATTTGTCAATTGCCCAACTGTAATTTGTTCACCCAACATGCTTATTCTTATGGGAGAGAAACCTCTAGTGAACTGTGGACCCCGGTCCATTCTTTTACATCGAATACAATCAACCGCAATACTCATTCTCATCTGTTCTCTCGCAAACAATCATCATCCACACTATACATCTAATCCTTTGTTACAGCAAGCCGGTGAGATTGACAACCTCACTGTTACGTTGGGACAAAGTACTTTCGTTGTGTTGTGCAGGTTCCACGTTGGCGCCGGAATCCCTGGTGTTGCGTCGGACTACACTCCGCCGCCATCAATCTTCAACGTGCTTCTTGGCTCCTACTGGTTCGATAAACCTTGGTTTCTTACTGAGGGAAAACTTGCTGCTGTACGCATCACACCTTCCTCTTGGGGTTCCCAACGGACGCGTGCTGTACGCGTATCAAGACTGTTTTCTGGCGCCGTTGCCGGGGAGATCAAGACACGCTGCAAGGGGAGTCTCCACCTCCAATCTCTTTACTTTGTTTTTGTCTTGCTTTATTTTATTTACTACTTTGTTTGCTGCACTATATCGAAAACACAAAACAAATTAGTTACTTATTTTACTTTACTTAATATCATGCATGTTTTTATTTCCCTAGTTAAGCATAATGGAAAGTAACAGTGAGCTTTTGAAGCTATTTCCTGAGTTAAGACATGGATTGTTTGATGCGAAAATTAAAAAACCTATTGAACCTTATTTGCATGCTAGTAGCAATGTTATTAGTATGAACACTATTATTTCTAAAGCTATGGAAGAATCTAAGCTTGGGGAAGCTGGTTTAGATGAGCATGATATTTTTAGTCCCCCAAGCATTGAGGAGAAAATTTTCTTTGATGATACTTTGCCTCCTATTTATGATGATTATAATGATAGTGGTCTTTTGGTGCCACCTACTATGGAGAGTAAATTTTATTATGATTATACTATGCCTCCTACACTTGATGAGAATAATAGTGATAGCTACTTTGTTGAATTTGCTCCCACTACAATTAATAAGAATGACTATGCTTATGTTGGGAGTAGTAATAATTTTATGCATGAGACTCATGATAAGAATGTTTCATTTGATAGTTATATTGTTGAGTTTGCTCATGATGCTACTGGATATTATTATGAGAGAGGAAAATATGGTTGTAGAAACTTTCATGTTACTAAAACACCTCTCTTTTTGCTGAAAATCTTGAAGTTGCGCTTGTCTAGTCTTTCTATGCTTGTTGCATTATGCTTCATGAACTTGTTTATTTACAAGATTCCTTTTCATAGGAAGTGGGTTAGACTTAAATGTGTTTTGAATTTGCTTTTTTATGCTCTCTTTTGCTCCAACTCTTATTTCTTGGGAGTGCATCATTAAAATTACTGAGCCCATCTTAATGGCTATAAAGAAAGTACTTCTTGGAAGATAACCCATGTGTTTATTTTACTACAGTACTTTTATTTTATATTTGAGTCTTGGAAGTTGTTACTACTGTAGCAACCTCTCCTTATCTTAGTTTTGTTGAATTGTTGTGCCAAGTAAAGTCTTTGATAGTAAGGTTCATACTAGATTTGGATTACTGCGCAGAAACAGATTCCTTGTTGTCACGAATCTGGGCAGAATTCTCTGGAGGTAACTCAGAAAATTCTGAACATTTACGTGAGTGATCCTCAGATATGTGTGCAACTTTCATTCAATTTGACCATTTTCATTTGAGCAAGTCTGGTGCCTCTTAGAAATTCGTCTTTACGGACTGTTCTGTTTTGACAGATTCTGCCTTTTATTTCGCATTGCCTGTTTTGCTATGCTTGATGGATTTTTCTATTCCATTAACTTTCAGTAGCTTTGTGCAATGTCCAGAATTGTTAATAATGATTATGTCACCTCTGAACATTTGAATTTTTATTATGCAATAACCCTCTAATGAGTTGTTTTAAGTTTGGTGTGGAGGAAGTTTTCAAGGATCAAGAGAGGAGGATGATACAATATGATAAAGGAGAGTGAAAGCTCTAAGCTTGGGGATGCCCCGGTGGTTCACCCCTGCATATTTCAAGAAGACTCAAGCGTCTAAGCTTGGGGATGCCCAAGGCATCCCCTTCTTCATCGACAACATTATCGAGTTCCTCTAGTGAAACTATATTTTTATTCCATCACATCTTATGTACTTTGCTTGGAGCGTCTGTTTGCTTTTGTTTTTGTTTTGTTTGAATAAAGTTGGATCCTAGCATTCATTGTGTGGGAGAGAGACACGCTCCGCTGTTGCATATGGACAAATATGTCCTTAGGCAATTGTTGTGCTCATGTTTAAGCTCTTGCATCATATACTTTGCACCTATTAATGAAGAAATACATATAGCTTGCTAAAATTTGGTTTGCATGATTGGTCTCTACAAGGTCTAGATAATTTCTAGTAAGGGTCGAACAACAAGGAAGACGATGTAGAGTCTTATAATGCATACAATATGTCTTTTATGTGAGTTTTGCTGTACCGGTTCATACTTGTGTTTGCTTCAAATAACCTTGCTAGCCTAAGCCTTGTATCGAGAGGGAATACTTCTCATGCATCCAAAATCCTTGAGCCAAACACTATGCCACTTGTGTCCACCATACCTACCTACTACATGGTATTTCTCCGCCATTCCAAAGTAAATTGCTTGAGTGCTACCTTTAAAATTTCCATTCTTCATCTTTGCAATATATAGCTCATGGGACAAATAGCCTAAAAACTATTGTGGTATTGAATATGTACTTATGCATCTTATCTCTTATAAGTTGCTTGTTGAGCGATAACCATGTTTCTGGGAACGCCATCAACACTTTGTTGAATATCATGTGAGTTGCTATGCATGTTCGTCTTGTCTGAAGTAAGGGCGATTTACCATGAGTTGAATGGTTTGAGCATGCATATTGTTAGAGAAGAACATTGGGCCGCTAACTAAAGCCATGATCCATGGTGGAAGTTTCAGTTTTGGACAAATATCCTCAATCTCATATGAGAACATTAATCGTTGTTAAATGCTTATGCATTAAAGAGGAGTCCATTATCTGTTGTCTATGTTGTCCCGGTATGGATGTCTAAGTTGAGAATAATAAAAAGCGAGAAATCCAATGCGAGCTTTCTCCTTAGACCTTTGTACAGGCGGCATAGAGGTACCCCTTTGTGACACTTGGTTAAAACATATGTATTGCGATGATAATCCAGGTAATCCGAGCTAATTAGGACAAGGTGCGGGCACTATTGGTATACTATGCATGAGGCTTGCAACTTGTAGGATATAATTTACATAACACATATGTTTTATTACTACCGTTGACAAAATTGTTTCTTGTTTTCAAAATCAAAGCTCTAGAACAAATATAGCAATCGATGCTTCCCTCTGCGAAGGGCCTTTCTTCTACTTTTATGTTGAGTCAGTTCACCTATTTCTCTCCATCTCAAGAAGCAAACACTTGTGTGAACTGTGCATTGATTCCTACATACTTGCATATTGCACTTATTATATTGCTTTATGTTGACAATATCCATGAGATATACATGTTATAAGTTGAAAGCAACCGCTGAAACTTAATCTTCCTTTGTGTTGCTTCAATACCTTTACTTTGAATTTATTGCTTTATGAGTTAACTCTTATGCAAGACTTATTGATGCTTGTCTTGAAAGTACTATTCATGAAAAGTCTTTGCTATATGATTCAATTGTTTACTCATTGCATTAACATTGCTTCGAATCGCTGCATTCATTACATGTGCTTACAATAGTATGATCAAGATTATGAAGGCATGTCACTTCAGAAATTATCTTTGTTATCGTTTACCTACTCGGGACGAGTAGGAACTAAGCTTGGGAATGCTGATACGTCTCCAACGTATCGATAATTTCTTATGTTCCATGCTACTTTATTGATGATACCTACATGTTTTATACATACTTTATGTCATATTTATGCATTTTCCGGCACTAACCTATTAACGAGATGCCGAAGAGCCGATTCTTGTTTTTCTCGCTGTTTTTGGTTTCAGAAATCCTAGTAAGGAAATATTCTCGGAATTGGACGAAATCAACGCCCATGATCTTATTTTTCCACGAAGCTTCCAGAAGTCCGGAGAGGAAACGAAGTGGGGCAACGAGGCAGCCACACACCAGGGCGGCGCGGCCCAAGCCCTCGCCGCGCCGGCCTATGGTGTGGGCCCCTCGTGGCGCCCCCTGACCTACCCTTCCGCCTACTTAAGCATTCGTCGAGAATAACTCCAGTGCCGAGAGCCACGATACGGAAAACCTTCCAGAGACACCGCCGCCGCCAATCCCATCTCGGGGGATTCAGGAGATCGCCTCCGGCACCCTGCCGGAGAGGGGAATCATCTCCCGGAGGACTCTTCACCGCCATGGTCGCCTCCGGAGTGATGTGTGAGTAGTTCACCCCTGGACTATGGGTCCATAGCGAGTAGCTAGATGGTCGTCTTCTCCTAATTGTGCTATCATTGTTGGATCTTGTGAGCTGCCTAACATGATCAAGATCATCTATCTGTAATGCTACATGTTGCGTTTGTTGGGATCTGATGAATATGTAATACTATGCTATGTTGATTATCAATCTATCATCTATGTGTTGTTTATGATCTTGCATGCTCTCCGTTGCTAGTAGAGGCTCTGGCCATGTTTTTGCTTGTAACTCCAAGAGGGAGTATTTATGCTCGATAGTGGGTTCATGCCTCCATTAAATGCGGGGAGTGACGAAACCTCTAAGGTTGTGGATGTGTTGTTGCCACTAGGGATAAAACATCAATGCTATGTCTAAGGATATATTTATTGATTACATTACGCACCATACTTAATGCAATTGTCTGTTGTTTGCAACTTAATACTGGAGGGGGTTCGGATGATAACCTGAAGGTGGACTTTTTAGGCATAGATGCATGCTGGATAGCGGTCTATGTACTTTGTCGTAATGCCCAATTAAATCACACAATACTCATCATAACATGTATGTGCATGGTCATGCCCTCTTTATTTGTCAATTGCCCAACTGTAATTTGTTCACCCAACATGCTTATTCTTATGGGAGAGACACCTCTAGTGAACTGTGGACCCCGGTCCATTCTTTTACATCGAATACAATCAACTGCAATACTCGTTCTAATGTTCTCTGCAAACAATCATCATCCACACTATACATCTAATCCTTTGTTACAGCAAGCCGGTGAGATTGACAACCTCACTGTTACATTGGGACAAAGTACTTTCGTTGTGTTGTGCAGGTTCCACGTTGGCGCCGGAATCCCTGGTGTTGCGCCGGACTACACTCCGCCGCCATCAATCTTCAACGTGCTTCTTGGCTCCTACTGGTTCGATAAACCTTGGTTTCTTACTGAGGGAAAACTTGCCGCTGTACGCATCACACCTTCCTCTTGGGGTTCCCAACGGACACGTGCTGTACGCGTATCAATGGTGTTAGCGAACCAAAGCTCATGCACAACAGATTTGTACACAGCAATGGTTCGCTGAACCCACTCTGTAAAAATTTGTGCCCAACGATTCATCATAGGCAAAGAAACAGATTCCAGATCTGAATTTGAACAGATTCCAGATTATTTGCAAAATTAAACGGTTGATATCTTTTGGTTCGTGCATAAAATAACTGATTGAGATCTCATGATTACTTGCATAAATTAACTGATTGAGATCTCATTATTACTTGCATAAATTAATCGAACGGCCAAACTCCAAATCTTCAACGAAATGAAGAAGGGGTCAAAGAAAAATGGAATAAAATCGGCGCAAATATTAACCCAATACTGATCCATCTACAGATCGGCACTAATAGTTACTAGGGAACCAGCAAAAATAGGGTTCAAAGAGGAATGGGGAACAAAAAAAGGGAGCAAACCATAGTTACCTCGTTCCATGGGTCGTCCATGCAGGTGTCGTAGGGGTTCGGAGGCGGGATGTACGGCACCTTGATACGTCTCCAACGTATCGATAATTTCTTATGTTCCATGCTTGTTTTATGACAATACCTACATGTTTTATACATACTTTATGTCATATTTATGCATTTTCCGGCACTAACCTATTAACAAGATGCCGAAGAGCCAGTTGCTGTTTTCTGCTATTTTTGGTTTTAGAAATCCTAGTAGGGAAATATTCTCGGAAGTGGACGAAATCAACGCCCAGGATCTTATTTTTCCACGAAGCTTCCAGAAGTCCGAAAGGGAAACGAAGTGGGGTGACGAGGCGACGCCACAGTAGGGCGATGCGGCCCAGGCCATGGCCGCGCGGCCCTAGCGTGTGGCCCCTTGCGTCGCCCCTAAACCTACCTCTCCGTCTATAAGAAGCCTTCGTCGATAATAGTTCCAGTACCGAGAGCCACGATACGGAAAACCTTCCAGAGACGCCGCCGCCGCCAATCCCATCTCGGGGGATTCAGGAGATCGCCTCCGGCACCCTGTCGGAGAGGGGAATCATCTCCCGGAGGACTCTTCACCGCCATGGTCGCCTCCGCAGTGATGTGTGAGTAGTTCACCCCTGGACTATGGGTCCATAGCAGTAGCTAGATGGTCATCTTCTCCTAATTGTGCTATCATTGTTGGATCTTGTGAGCTGCCTAACATGATCAAGATCATCTATTTGTATTGCTACATGTTGCGTTTGTTGGGATCTGATGAATATTGAAGGCTATGTTATGTTGATTATCAATCTATCATCTATGTGTTGTTTATGATCTTGCATGCTCTCCGTTATTAGTAGAGACTCTGGCCAAGTCGTTACTTGTAACTCCAAGAGGGAGTATTTATACTCGATAGTGGGTTCATGCCTCCATTAAATCTGGGACAGTGACAGAAAGTTCTAAGGTTGTGGATGTGCTGTTGCCACTAGGGATAAAACATCAATGCTATGTCTAAGGATGTATTTGTTGATTACATTACGCACCATACTTATTGCAATTGTCTGTTGTTTGCAAATTAATACTGGAGGGGGTTTGGATGATAACCTGAAGGTGGACTTTTTAGGCATAGATGCATGCTGGATAGCGGTCTATGTACTTTGTCGTAATGCCCAATTAAATCTCACACTACTCATCATAACATGTATGTGCATTGTCATGCCATCTTTATTTGTCAATTGCCCAACTGTAATTTGTTCACCCAACATGCTATTTCTTATGGGAGAGACACCACTAGTGAACTGTGGACCCCGGTCCATCTTATATTTACTAATTGGAGGCACCGTAAAAAGCTCCACGTTAATCCACATCATTAGAATAATTAAGACAATTAGATCTAAAATGTGTGGTTAAGATTAGTCGAAAAACGTTAATTATAACGTACAGGGAGGAAGTTACGCAGACACGTTACAGTTTTTTTCTGTTATTTATACCACATGGCTGATCGTGAGAAAGCCCCGTAATGAAAATAGGAGAGAGTCATCCTAAATCACGATAACATGTTACGTACACAAACAACCCGTATAATCATCACAGGACTCCATCGGTTAGTTACAAATGTATGTATATACATGATGGCCGGATTTGACAAATGAATGCAGGACTCTAACCGTGAGCGATATAATCTTGGTTTTTTGTTATCAGGTACGGCAACAAATTCACACGTGAACGTGTCAATACGAATGTGAACACATCAAGTCATCCTATATTCGGCAGCAGCTATACATTCGTACGAACGTTGAGATGCGATTTCCTGCCAGCAGAGAAGCAGTTTGTCGAACACGGTCATAACGGCATGGTAAATATAAGGCGCAAACTCTTAAGTTTCTGTAAAACAAATCTTAGATCGCCATGGTGGAAGTGCAGTCGGTAGTAGTTGCGAGCTTGCGGCGATGGGCCGGTCGGCATGGTTGTAAGGCGGCCGCCTCAGCGTCGATAGGTTGCTCGCCAAGGTATGCACATCCTCCTTGATGTTCTAATCACAGTCTTGCACAGCTGACGGGTGGTTAGGTTTCTACTCAATATTTGATCCAGCTGCATATGTCGCAGATCAAGTTGCTTCGTCTCTGCTGCGGCGTCCACTGCGATTGTGTGTACGACGCATAAATCAACTGGATGTATCAACACTTCCCGTAATGATGGTTTGATGATATACTACAACACAAACAATCTCTGCAGATATATGTCACGTTGAATCGGAAGGTACTTCTTTGGATGTCAAAAAAGATCTCATTAGTAGTTTCTCCTGCCTAATAAAGTCTCAGTAGTAATTTTCTGCCTAACCATCAGACTGAATATTCCCATCTAATATGAAAGAAATTGTGCCTCACGCAGCCTGTATGCTTCAGCTATAATTCTCTCAGCAGCAACATCAAAATTATTCAATGCCAAGCAAGGTGACAAGTATCCTTATTCAGATATTTCCCATTGATCCAAAAATTACGTTTTCGGTTCATCAATAGATGTTGCTCGAAATAATAATTATATCAATATCAGCGATTCTATTTATATATTTCTTGCCACTACAACATTATATTATTGTGTATATGTTCCAAAGTGGTGCATCACAAAATCACACCATGTCACCAGCGACCCACTGGCCACTACAATGTCTTCGAGTCCGATAGTACATTCACCTGATCTTTCAGAGATTTGAGAAATAAGTGGCTGTGTGGCTGCAATTGGTGGATTCATGGAAGAGACCATATATAAGGGGGAATATCTAACAAATATGTGTATGTTTTTTTGTACAATGTTTTTGATAACTGAAAACATATCTGTAGAATAATTTAGCAGTTCATTGTACTAGCTTTATTTTGAAAATTACAACTGTTGTTGCTTCTAATCATTTCAATATTATGTTTCTCCAAATTCATTTTATGTTCTGTAACATCACGTGATTGCATAAGTTTTTATGTATTCGTATATCTTATATACTTCGAAGAGCTAATGGACGGAAGAACTTATATACTATTTTTTCATTTTAAGTTTGGTAACAGATTTTGTCACATGTCCAACAATAATTATCGTGTTTCAAAATATAAAATATAATGCTATGTTAATGCATGTTTACAAGAACATGTTGTTCTTATAATTATCTGACTGCTCATCTAAGTTATCAATTGCAATTATCTGGCTGCTCATATATATTTTATCAAGTGCACTTGCTTAGCACTTGCTACATAAGGTACACAACTCAGTCTATCCTCAAACAAGAGAAAGTCATGAGTTACATATGTACTAGCTCCGCGTGTTGAATCTATATTCAATTTTTCATCAGTTTACTCAGGACTCCATCAATCTATTTCATTTATGTTTTAATTTTTTTTCTTCTTTTTATACTTCAAAGTAGCGAGCCCACGCAGTTACGTGGGTTGACGACTAGTTCTTTTACATCGAATACAATCTACTGCAAACATCATCACCCACACTATACATCTAATCCTGTGTTACAGCAAGCCGGTGAGATTGACAACCTCACTGTTACGTTGGGGCAAAGTACTTTGGTTGTGTTGTGCAGGTTCCACGTTGGCGCCGGAATCCCTGGTGTTGCACCGCACTACACTCCGCCGCCATCAACCTTCAACGTGCTTCTTGGCTCCTACTGGTTCGATAAACCTTGGTTTCTTACTGAGGGAAAACTTGCTGTTGTACGCATCACACCTTCCTCTTGGGGTTCCCAACGGACATGTGTTGTACGCGTATCAAGCTCTTTTTCTGGCGCCGTTGCCGAGGACCTGAAGAAAAGTTACACCACAGAGATCTCTAACTCCCACGTCAACTTTGCGCCAGCAGCTCTTTTTCTGGCGCCGTTGCCGGGGAGATCAAGACACGCTGCAAGGGGAGTCTCCACTTCCAATCTCTTTACTTTGTTTTTGTCTTGCTTTATTTTATTTACTACTTTGTTTGCTGCATTATATCAAAACACAAAAAAATTAGTTGCTAGCTTTTCTTTAATTGTTATCTTGTTTGCATTCTCCATATTAAAAACACAAAAAAATTAGTTATTAGCATTTACCTTATTTTTGTTACCATGACTAGTCCTGTAGTTGTTACTCTATCACCCGAGGAATCGATCTTCACTTTTAAACAAGGTGGTGAAGAGAGTTTTAAAGGAGCTTGGTCTAGAATTTTTGATTCTTATAATAAAACTGAACCTAAAATGACACTAAGTTTGCTTCTTAGTAATTTTTATTTTGGGCTTATTCTTCGTTATAGTGGGAGGAGATTTCCTTCACTGTGATGGGGATCAAGCTTTTAATTCGATAAAAAAATTTGGTTACATCATCTAGCTCCATTAATAGTTTTGATACATCCCTTGTTAGTATTTTTAGTAGATTGAACACTCTTGAGACAATTTTATCTTGCTTAAAAGAAGGGTATGGTCGGATTCGTGAGCATTTTGATTACGTTCCAATAAACTCCGAACCGTCAATGTGGGACCCTACTATTAAAGTTACTATTGATGGTAAATTTTTTAATGCTCGTTGTGATATTATGACTGAATTTTGCCTTATGCCTGAAAGTATTTATAAATCTTTGACACTCTGGGGACTTACTGAAGGTGGAGAAGGAATAACTCTCACTGATAACTCTGTTATAATTCCTAAGGGAATAGCTGAAGGAGTATTCACAACCCTTCTTGGAAAAACGGTATCCACTGATTATCTCGTTATTGAATGTGTAGGTACAGGACAAATCACACTTGGAAGATCCCTGCTGAAGCTCTTCGGAGTAACCATAGATGTGGGAAAAGGCACTCTAAATTCCTCCATACAGGGATGTAATCATATATTCCCCAAACCAAAGGGTAAGAATAAGAGTAAGAAGGGTAGGCGTAGAGCCTCTGGTAAGAATGCCAATGCTTCATCTCTTGATAACACTTGATTCACACTTTCTGCGCCTAGCTGAAAGGCGTTAAAGAAAAGCGCTTATGGGAGACAACCCATGATTTCACTACAGCATTTTTGTTTTATATTTGAGTCTTGGAAGTTGTTACTACTGTAGCAACCTCTCCTTATCTTAATTTTTTTGCATTGTTGTGCCAAGTAAAGTCTTTGATAGTAAGGTTCATACTAGATTTGGATTACTGCGCAGAAACAGATTTTTTGCTGTCACGAATTTGGGTTGAATTCTCTGTAGGTAACTCAGAAAAATCTGCCAATTTACGTGAGTGATCCTCAGATACGTACGCAACTTTCATTAAATTTGAGAATTTTCATTTGAGCAAGTCTGGTGCCTCTTAAAAATTTGTCTTTACGGACTGTTCTGTTTTGACAGATTCTGCCTTTTATTTCCCATTGCCTTTTTTGCTATGCTTGATGGATTTCTTTATTCCATTAACTTTTAGTAGCTTTGTGCAATGTCCAGAAGTGTTAAGAATTATTATGTCACCTCTGAACATGTGAATTTTGATTATGCACTAACCCTCTAATGAGTTGTTTTGAGTTTGGTGTGGAGGAAGTTTTCAAGGATCAAGAGAGGAGGATGATACAATATGATCAAGGAGAGTGAAAGCTCTAAGCTTGGGGATTCCCGGTGGTTCATCCCTGCATATTTCAAGAAGACTCAAGCATCTAAGCTTGGGGATGCCCAAGGCATCCCCTTCTTCATCGACAACATTATCGAGGTTCCTCTAGTGAAACTATATTTTTATTCCATCACATCTTATGTGCTTTACTTGGAGCGTCTGTATGTTTTTATTTTTGTTTTGTTTGAATAAAGTTGGATCTTAGCATTCATTGTGTGGGAGAGAGACACGCTCCGCTGTTGCATATGGTCAAATATGTCCTTGGCTTTACTCATAATGTTCATGGCGAAGGTTGAAACTGCTTCGTTAATTGTTATATGGTTGGAAACTGGAAATGCTACATGTGGTAATTGGTAAAATGTATTGAATAATTTGATACTTGGAAATTGTTGTGCTCATAAGGATCATGTTTAAGATTTTGCATCATATACTTTGCACCTATTAGTGAAGAAATACATAGAGCTTGTTGAAATTTGGTTTGCATGATTGGTCTCTCTAAAGTCTAGATATTTTCTAGTAAGGGTTTGAGCAACAAGGATGACAGTGTAGATTCTTATAATGCTTGCAATATGTTTTTATGTGAGTTTTGCTGTACCGGTTCATACTTGTGTTTGCTTCAAATAACCTTGCTATCTTAAGCCTTTAATCGAGAGGGATTACTTCTCGTGCATCCATATCCTTGAGCCAATAACTATGCCATTTGTGTCCACCATACCTACCTACTACATGGTATTTCTCTGCCATTCCAAAGTAAATTGCTTGAGTGCTACCTTTAAACAATTCAAAATTTATCATCTCTGATTTGTGTCAATGTTTTATAGCTCATGAGGAAGTATGTGGTGTTTATCTTTCAATCTTGTTGGGCAACTTTCACCAATGGACTAGTGGCTTCATCCGCTTATCCAATAATTTTGCAAAAAGAGCTGGCAATGGGATTCCCAGTCCCAAATTAATTAACCTTCATAATTTTACAAAAAATAGACACTCCTCCATGGTATGTGATTGTTGGACGGCACCCGAGGATTCGGTTAGCCATGGCTTGAGAAAGCAAAGGTGGGGAGGTGTGTGATACGTCTCCGACGTATCGATAATTTCTTATGTTCCATGCCACATTATTGATGTTATCTACATGTTTTATGCACACTTTATGTCATATTCGTGCATTTTCTGGAACTAACCTATTAACAAGATGCCGAAGTGCCGGTTCCGTTTTCTGCTGTTTTTGGTTTCGGAAATCCTAGTAACGAAATATTCTCGGAATCGGACGAAATCAACGCCCGGGTTCCTATTTTCACCGGAAGCATCCGGAACACACGAGAAGGACCGGAGGGGGGCACCGGGCCCCCGGACCATAGGCCGGCGCGGCCCGAGGCCCCGGCCGCACCGCCATATGGTGTGGTCGCCCCTTCGACCCTCTGACGCCGCCTCTTCGCCTATATAAAGCCCCTGGATCGAAAACCCTGATAAGCTTGACGAAACCCACAGAAACCTTCCAGAGCCGCCGCCATCGCGAGGCCAAGATCTGGGGGACAGGAGTCTCTGTTCCGGCACGCTGTCGGAGCGGGGAAGTGCCCCCGGAAGGCTTCTCCATCGACACCGGAGCCATCTCCACCGCCGTCTTCACCGCCATCTTCACCGCCATCGCTGCCTCCATGATGGGGAGGGAGTAATCCACCCCCGAGGCTGAGGGCTTCGCTCGTAGCTATGTGATTAATCTCTCTCCCATGTACCTCAATACAATAATCTCATGAGCTGCTTTACATGATTGAGATTCATATGAGTTTTGTATCACAATTCATCTATGTGCTACTCTAGTGATGTTATTAAAGTATTCTATTCCTCCTGCATGGTGTAAAGGTGACTAGTGTGTGCCCCATGTGGTTCTTGTCGTAGGCTATGATCATGATCTCTTGTGGATTGTGAATTTAACTATTACTATGATGGTATTGATGTGATCTATTTGGTTATGTTGATCTATCTTACACTATAAGGTTACTTAAATATGAACAAATTGTGGAGCTTGTTAACTCCGGCATTGAGGGTTCGTGTAATCCTACGCAATGCGTTCATCATCCAACAAAAGTGTAGAGTATGCATTTATCTATTCTGTTATGTGATCAATGTTGAGAGTGTCCACTAGTGAAAGTGTAATCCCTAGGCCTTGTTCCTAAATACTGCTATCACTGCTTGTTTACTGTTTTACTGTGTTACTACTGCTGCAATACTACCACCATCAACTACACGCCAGCAAGCTATTTTCTGGCACCGTTGCTACTGCTCATACTTATTTATACCACCTGTATTTCACTATCTCTTCGCCGAACTAGTGCACCTATTAGGTGTGTTGGGGACACAAGAGACTTCTTGCTTTGTGGTTGCAGGGTTGCATGAGAGGGATATCTTTGACCTCTTCCTCCCTGAGTTCGATAAACCTTGGGTGATCCACTTAAGGGAAAACTTGCTGCTGTTCTACAAACCTCTGCTCTTGGAGGCCCAACACTGTCTACGGGAAAGGAGGGGAACGTAGACATCAAGCTATTTTCCGGCGCCGTTGCCGGGGAGGAAAGGTAAAAGGCACTCATACTCCGGTTCCAGTGTACGATTACTTTCAGGCGCCATTGTGTTTGTGCTCGAAGCTATTTCCTTTAGATCCTGCAATTGCATCTTTTTGTTTCTTGTTTACACTAGTTAGGCATAATGGAAAACAACAAAAATATGAGAGATCTTTATGAACTTTATCTTGAATTAGGACATGATGTGTTTGAAGAGAGAATTAAAAAACCCATGGAACTTTGTATGCATGCTAATGGGAATGTTATTAATATGAATGCTTTGAACACTATTGTTGCTAATGCTATGGAAAATTCTAAGCTTGGGGAAGCTGGTTTTGATGAGCATGATCTTTTTAGTCCCCCGGGCATGGAGGAGAAAATTTACTTTGATGATACTTTGCCTCCAATTTATGATGATTATAATGATAGTGGTCTTTTGGTGCCACCTACTATGGAGAGTAAATTTTGTTGTGATTATACTATGCCTCCTACACATGATGAGAATAATAATGATAGCTACTTTGTTGAATTTGCTCCCACTACAACTAATAAAATTGATTATGCTTATGTGGGTAGTAATAATTTTATGCATGAGACTCATGATAAGAATGCTGTATGTGATACTTATATTGTTGAGTTTGCTCATGATGCTACTGAAAGTTATTATGAGAGAGGAAAATATGGTTGTAGAAATTTTCATGTTACTAAAACACCTCTCTATGTGCTTAAATTTTTGAAGTTACACTTGTTTTATCTTCCTATGCTTGTTATTTTGCTCTTCATGAACTTGTTTATTTACAAGATTCCTATGCATAGGAAGCATGTTAGACTTAAATATGTTTTGAATTTGCCTCTTGATGCTCTCTTTTGCTTCAACTACTATTTCTTGCGAGTGCATCATTAAAACTGCCGAGCCCATCTTAATGGCTATAAAGAAAGAACTTCTTGGGAGATAACCCATGTGTTATTTTGCTACAGTACTTTGTTTTATATTTGTGTCTTGGAAGTTGTTTACTACTGTAGCAACCTCTCCTTATCTTAGTTTTGTGTTTTGTTGTGCCAAGTAAAGTCTTTGATAGCAAGGTTCATACTAGATTTGGATTACTGCGCAGAAACAGATTTCTTTGCTGTCACGAATCTGGGCAAAATTCTCTGTAGGTAACTCGGAAAATTATGCCAATTTACGTGAGTGATCCTCAGATATGTACGCAACTTTCATTCAATTTGAGAATTTTCATTTGAGCAAGTCTGGTGCCCTTTTAAAATTCGTCTTTACGGACTGTTCTGTTTTGACAGATTCTGCCTTTTATTTCGCATTGCTTCTTTCGCTGTGTTGGGTGGATTTCTTTGTTCCATTACCTTCCAAGTAGCTTTGAGCAATGTCCAGAAGTGTTAAGAATGATTGTGTCACCTCTGAACATGTGAGTTTTTATTTATGCACTAACCCTCTAATGAGTTTGTTTCGAGTTTGGTGTGAAGGAAGTTTTCAAGGGTCAAGAGAGGAGGATGATATACTATGATCAAGAAGAGTGAAGACTCTAAGCTTGGGGATGCCCCGGTGGTTCACCCCTGCATATATCAAGAAGACTCAAGCGTCTAAGCTTGGGGATGCCCAAGGCATCCCCTTCTTCATCGACAACATTATCAGGTTCCTCCCCTGAAACTATATTTTTATTCCATCACATCTTATGTGCTTTTCTTGGAGCATCGGTTTGTTTTTGTTTTTTGTTTTGTTTGAATAAAATGGATCATAGCATTCACTTTATGGGAGAGAGACACACTCCGCTGTAGTATATGGACAAGTATGTCCTTAGTTTCTACTCATAGTATTCATGGCGAAGTTTCTTCTTCGTTAAATTGTTATATGGTTGGAATTGGAAAATGATACATGTAGTAATTGCTATAAATGTCTTGGGTAATGTGATACTTGGCAATTGTTGTGCTCATGTTTAAGCTCTTGCATCATATACTTTGCACCCATTAATGAAGAAATACATAGAGCATGCTAAAATTTGGTTTGCATATTCGGTTTCTCTAAGGTCTAGATAATTTCTAGTATTGAGTTTGAACAACAAGGAAGACGGTGTAGAGTCTTATAATGTTTTCAATATGTCTTTTATGTGAGTTTTGCTGCACCGGTTCATCCTCGTGTTTGTTTCAAATAAGCCTTGCTAGCCTAAACCTTGTATCGAGAGGGAATACTTCTCATGCATCCAAAATACTTGAGCCAACCACTATGCCATTTGTGTCCACCATACCTACCTACTACATGGTATTTTCCGCCATTCCAAAGTAAATTGCTTGAGTGCTACCTTTAAAATTCCATCATTCACCTTTGCAATATATAGCTCATGGGACAAATAGCTTAAAAACTATTGTGGTATTGAATATGTAATTATGCACTTTATCTCTTATTAAGTTGCTTGTTGTGCGATAACCATGTTCACTGGGGACGCCATCAACTACTCTTTGTTGAATTTCATGTGAGTTGCTATGCATGTTCGTCTTGTCTGAAGTAAGAGAGATCTACCACCTTATGATTAAGCATGCATATTGTTAGAGAAGAACATTGGGCCGCTAACTAAAGCCATGATCCATGGTGGAAGTTTCAGTTTTGGACATATATCCTCAATCTCATATGAGAAGAATTATTAATTGTTGTTACATGCTTATGCATAAAAGAAGATTCCATTATCTGTTGTCTATGTTGTCCCGGTATGGATGTCTAAGTTGAGAATAATCAATAGCGAGAAATCCAATGCGAGCTTTCTCCTTAGACCTTTGTACAGAGCGGCATAGAGGTACCCTTTGTGACACTTGGTTAAAACATGTGCATTGCGATGATCCGGTAGTCCAAGCTAATTAGGACAAGGTGCGGGCACTATTAGTATACTATGCATGAGGCTTGCAACTTGTAAGATATAATTTACATGATACATATGCTTTATTACTACCGTTGACAAAATTGTTTCATGTTTTCAAAATCAAAGCTCTAGCACAAATATAGCAATCGATGCTTTTCCTCTATGGAGGACAATTCTTTTACTTTCAATGTTGAGTCGGTTCACCTATTTCTCTCCACCTCAAGAAGCAAACACTTGTGTGAACTGTGCATTGATTCCTACATACTTGCTTATTGCACTTATTATATTACTCTATGTTGACAATATCCATGAGATATACATGTTACAAGTTGAAAGCAACCGCTGAAACTTAATCTTCCTTTGTGTTGCTTCAATACCTTTACTTTGAATTATTGCTTTATGAGTTAACTCTTATGCAAGACTTATTGATGCTTGTCTTGAAGTGCTATTCATGAAAAGTCTTTGCTTTATGATTCACTTGTTTACTCATGTCATATACATTGTTTTGATCGCTGCATTCACTACATATGCTTTACAAATAGTATGATCAAGGTTATGATGGCATGTCACTCCAGAAATTATCCGTGTTATCGTTTTACTCGCTCGGGACGAGCAGAACTAAGCTTGGGGATGCTGATACGTCTCCGACGTATCGATAATTTCTTATGTTCCATGCCAAATTATTGATGTTATCTACATGTTTTATGCACACTTTATGTCATATTCGTGCATTTTCTGGAACTAACCTATTAACAAGATGCCGAAGTGCCAGTTCTCGTTTTCTCGCTGTTTTTGGTTTCAGAAATCCTAGTAACGAAATATTCTCGGAATCGGACGAAATCAACGCCCGGGTTCCTATTTTCACCGGAAGCATCCGGAACACACGAGAAGGACCGGAGGGGGGCACCGGGCCCCCGGACCATAGGCCGGCGCGGCCCGGGCCCCGGCCGCGCCGCCATATGGTGTGGTCGCCCCTTCGACCCTCTGACGCCGCCTCTTCGCCTATATAAAGCCCCTGGATCGAAAACCCTGATAAGCTTAACGAAACCCACAGAAACCTTCCAGAGCCGCCGCCATCGCGAGGCCAAGATCTGGGGGACAGGAGTCTCTGTTCCGGCACGCTGCCGGAGCGGGGAAGTGCCCCCGGAAGGCTTCTCCATCGACACCGGAGCCATCTCCACCGCCGTCTTCACCGCCATCTTCACCGCCATCGCTGCCTCCATGATGGGGAGGGAGTAATCCACCCCCGAGGCTGAGGGCTTCGCTGTAGCTATGTGGTTAATCTCTCTCCCATGTACCTCAATACAATAATCTCATGAGCTGCTTTACATGATTGAGATTCATATGAGTTTTGTATCACAATTCATCTATGTGCTACTCTAGTGATGTTATTAAAGTATTCTATTCCTCCCGCATGGTGTAAAGGTGACTAGTGTGTGCCCCATGTGGTTCTTGTCGTAGGCTATGATCATGATCTCTTGTGGATTGTGAAGTTAACTATTACTATGATGGTATTGATGTGATCTATTTGGTTATGTTGATCTATCTTACACTATAAGGTTACTTAAATATGAACAAATTGTGGAGCTTGTTAACTCCGGCATTGAGGGTTCGTGTAATCCTACGCAATGCGTTCATCATCCAACAAAAGTGTAGAGTATGCATTTATCTATTCCGTTATGTGATCAATGTTGAGAGTGTCCACTAGTGAAAGTGTAATCCCTAGGCCTTGTTCCTAAATACTGCTATCGCTGCTTGTTTACTGTTTTACTGTGTTACTACTGCTGCAATACTACCACCATCAACTACACGCCAGCAAGCTATTTTCTGGCACCGTTGCTACTTGCTCATACTTATTTATACCACCTGTATTTCACTATCTCTTCACCGAACTAGTGCACCTATTAGGTGTGTTGGGGACACAAGAGACTTCTTGCTTTGTGGTTGCGAGGGTTGCATGAGAGGGATATCTTTGACCTCTTCCTCCCTGAGTTCGATAAACCTTGGGTGATCCACTTAAGGGAAAACTTGCTGCTGTTCTACAAACCTCTGCTCTTGGAGGCCCAACACTGTCTACAGGAAAGGAGGGGGAACGTAGACATCAGTGTGTCATCTAAACAAAACTAAAATAAAAAGGCACTCCTTCATGGTATGAGATTGTTGGCAGGCACCCGAGGATTCGGTTAGCCATGGTTTGTGAAAGCAAGGTTGGAAGGAGTGCCACCCAAAAATAAAAATGTTTCATGGGAGCCGCTCTTCGAAGGTTTGTCTGGCAAGGGGGTTAGAGTACCCACTACCATTCGTTGACAACAACAAACACCTCTCAATATTTACTTTTATGCTCTCTTTATGTTTTCAAAATAAAATCTCTAGCACAAATATAGCAATCAATGCTTCCCTTTTCGAAGGGCCTTTCTTCTACTTTTATGTTGAGTCAGTTTACCTACTTCCTTCCATCTCAAGAAGCAAACACTTGTGTTAACTGTGCATTGATTCTTACATACTTTCATATTTGCATTCATCATATTACTCTGTATTGACAACTATCCATGAGATATACATGTTACAAGTTGAAAGCAACCGCTGAAACTTAATCTTCCTTTGTGTTGCTTCAATGCCTTTACTATGAATTTATTGCTTTATGAGTTAACTCTTATGCAAGACTTATTGATGCTTGTCTCGAAAGTACTATTCATGAAAAGTCTTTGCAATATGATTCAGTTGTTTACTCATTGTCTTTACCATTGCTTTGGATCGCTGCATTCATTACATGTGCTTACAATAGTATTGATCAAGATTATGATGACATGTTGACACGCGTACAGCACGCGACCGTTGGGAACCCCAAGTGGAAGGTGTGATGCGTACAGCAGTAAGTTTCCCTCAGTTAGAAACCAAGGTTTATCGAACCAGTAGGAGTCAAGAAGCACGTTGAAGGTTGATGGCGGCGAAGTGTAGTGCGGCGCAACACCAGGGATTCCGGCGCCAACGTGGAACCTGCACAACACAACCAAATTACTTTGCCCCAACGTGACAGTGACACTACAAGGGATTTGATATACTGTGACGTACTCAAGACGTCACGCATTAGCAATAAATGTCATGGAAGACCCCTTCATGACGAATTTAGAGTGTCACAAGCATCGTCACGGAATCCCCGTCATAGATTGTTTCTAGTGACGCGGCGCGCGAGAAAACATCACTGAGTATCGATGATGTCATGTGTGATGTCAGCACGTAGGAGAGGCCATCACATGGGTTAAAAACATCATGGATTAGCGTCACGGATGTAAATTATGTCATATGTGATGTCATATCGTGGTTTCCAATACTTTTATTTTTTTGAATTTTTTATTCTTCCAGATTTTTATTTGGGACCATTCTCACGTTTAGACCGTTTAACTTTATTGAATAGTACAATTCATTCAGTTAGAATATGGATCCAAGCTGCTTCAGGCTCAGCACATTTCTTGTCCACGCTAAATTATGCATAGGAAATAGGTTATAGAAGTATTATTCACATCATTTTTCACCACAAATTCAATCAAATAGTAAATTACATTATGTCGAATCCTATTCCCTACTTACAAGAAAGAATAAAAACCAATATGTGATAATCAACTACAAATTTACAGCATTCCACACTATTTTATCTTCTGTATCAACCATTCTCCGTAAAGGTCTGTGATAATCCGCTGCAAATTCAAAGGAAAAAAACAATGCTTAGTATGGATAAAGAATGGACAAAAAGCAGGCAAGTCGGTGAAAATTGGCAGTATAAGACTGATGCTTCTTGGTACTCCTTGTTCTTTGTAAAAATTACCTATATGAAGCAAACGAGTATTAGTATTTGTTAGGTTCTTCCATGGATCAATTGCATACAAAGATCATATAGTCAACAATTAGAAAACCAACGGACAGAGCTAGAGAAGCACACAGATGTGACATGTATAGACCAATGAAGTTTGGAATTTCATGTGACTGATTCAATTACGTATGGTTCATGTACACCACACACCAATCAAACACCACACGGCAATCTCTCACTTCAATCAGGATTTGCTCCCCCCAAAATAAAACTACCAGCAGCATGTGAAGCCAACACACATGATGCACTATATAACTAAATTGAAGTAAAAAGCAACACAAACACTGCTCTTTCAGCAGTAGTGTTCAATTTCCTCTTTCAAATATGCTAGACATGAGTATATAATTAGCATGCAAGGAGGCAGGAAAAGCCGCATCAAACATTTGAGAGCAAGCATCTTTACAAGCAAGTAAATGATTATTGAAAGTATCATACAGCCTAATAAGTTAACTTGATATTCTCAATTGGCTGTAGTTTGTAATCAGTAGAAAGTGTCAAAAAAAAATCACCTCCAAGCAGCTGGCAATTCAATCAAAGGTCAGTACCAACAATATACCACGACGCCAACCTGGTCCTCTCATACTAAAAGAGCTGAAAAAAATGAGTAGCTACAACAGCAAAAGGCAATTTGGTTTGTAGTGGAGAAGTGCTTGAATGATTATTCATAGAAGTATACAACAGTGGCATAATAGTTCATGTAGATCATGCCAGAGAAGAGTTCAAAATAGTTACAGTTCAGAGAAATTTGAGCAAACATACAGCTGAGATATCTTTAAGTAGGTTTGAATAAAATGCTCATGTCTGAGTAGGTTTGAATAAAAAAACTGCTGAACCAAAATACTTAAAATAATTGAGCAGGCAAACTATAGGTGCAATTTCAGTTAAAATAGGACCTACTCTTTGTAGAAGAACACACAGCAAATAATTAATATTAGTCATGTTCATATTTAGGCAAATAATTAATACATCAGAACAATTAGGCCTTCGGCTATCCAACGAACAAAGAAAGGAACTCATGTGATTTGCACTACAATGAATTAGATAAGCTGCTTTCTACCACATACTTGGCAGATTAAAACTGTGCCTGTGTTCTGCACCATGGTAAAGTTACGCTGCTCTGCTCTATGGTCATAGCTTATACAAGAATATGCACATTCGTTCTCTATAATCTATATGTCAAACTACTGATAGTAGAGAAGCTACCAAAAATACCCATCAGGTTAATTAATATAACCAACCTCGAATAATTAAGTCTAGATTGGTAACTGTTAAGATTAAAAAAGGAATTGTGAACATCATAACATATGAAACAACAGAACTGCATGTGGACATCAGAGATCAGATGGATATTTGTTGATACTTCTTATCCTCCTTAGTTCAATCAGCACCTGCAGGTTGCTGCTGTCAAGAATAAGCACCGAGAGGAATATATTACATGTTGTGAAGATGGGGATGAGAATAATATATAGGGAATACCTTGTACTCTAGGCGAGATGGAAGCCCACGGAGGCGGCGCCAAGGAGGGCGGGGTCCAGAGGCCACGTTGACAGCAAGGAGAAACCACATCGAGGCACCACCACCATGGTCCTTGACATCGACGACCTTGTTGTACAGTCCCGTCAAGGGAGCCACCTCTTAGACGAAGACCCGGGCACGGCGAAGGGCAGAGAGGCGCCGTCTTGTCGTTGGAGACTAGAACGAGAGGGGGACTGTCGGCATGGTGAACGCCGCCAATCGGCTCAGTGCCCGCATACAGATCCGGTGGCCGCCATCGATGCAGTTGACCCCGCCAGTGGAGCAGAGGATGCAATGTACAACACGTCAGGAAGAGGTCCATGGTCGCAGATGAGGTAGATCGCAGACGGGAAAGAGAAAGAACTTGGTGGGGTGGAAGGCGCCACCGCTGGAGAAATGGGGAACGCGGGGAGGTGGGTTAGGGTTCGTGGGGAGTGCAGTTTTCTTCTTTTTTTTACACGGGGGACGAAAATATGACCGCCACGCCATCCAAATTTTGAGTTATCGCGCATTGCTTTTCAGTTTTCAGCTCCCGCACTTGTACCTCACAAAACAAATTTGACAACTTGAGAACTTTTCCTAGCGTAAAGTTTTGTTGCTAGTGTGGTTGTAAATGGGACCGTGTAATCCTTGCCCCACGCATTTTAGAGCTAGTTCATTTTTTCCTGTACATATTGTTTTAATGCTATCTCAAAATTTGAAATTACAAATCATGTTTTTATGAGATAATACATCGAAAGAAAAAAATTACTAGAATGTCAATAAATTTATGTTGACATGCAAACTTACAGGTACCATGTAGCCATAGTTCTCTCAAAAGTTCTCAAGATTCGAGGTAAACTTAAGGGAGATATGTGTTATATTACCTCTATCCATAAAAGAATGTCGTAAGTTTATTTAAATTTCGATACATCTAGACTCCTTTTAGTATATAGATACATCCGAATTTAAATACATATACGATATCTTTGTATGGATGGAAGGAGTATATTAAATATAATTATACTAAGTTAGTAGGTCTCGTGTGTCTACTATTATACTCAAATTTAAAGTATTTGAGTGTTGTATAAATCAGTAAAAAGTTGATACTCTAAGGCATTGCACGCGTTTGGGAAGGTTGCAAGTTTGATTCACGTACGAGTGTACAATTGAATTCTTCTATGACGAGGCACGGTTTGTCATGGAAGCTATCTAGATTGTCACGGAATATGTCATTGAGTGACGGTGATTTTGCGACGTCACGGATTATTGAGAATCCATGACGCAAGATACGAAACGTCACATATTACCACATTCCATGACGTTACAGACCACTGTCACGAGGATTTTCGTCATAGTATATCATATCTCTTGTAGTGTGAGGTTGTCAATCTCACCGGTTTTGCTGTAACAAAGGATTAGATGTATAGTGTGGATGATGATTGTTTGCAGAAAACAGTAGAACGAGTATTGTAGTAGATTGTATTCGATTAAAAGAATGGACCTGGGTCCACAGTTCACTAGAGGCGTCTCTCCCATAAGATAAATAGCATGTAGGGTGAACAAATTACAGTTGGGAAATTGACAAATAAAGAGGGCATGACCATGCACATACATGATATGATGAGTATTGTGAGATTTAATTGGGCATTACGACAAAGTACATAGACCGCTATCCAGCATGCATCTATGCCTAAAAATTCCACCTTCAGGTTATCATCCGAACCCCTTCCAGTATTAAGTTGCAAACAAAAGACAATTGCATTAAGTATGGTGCGTAATGTAATCAAAAACTACATCCTTAGACATAGCATCGATGTTTTATCCCTAGTGACAACATCACATCCACAACCTTAGAACTTTCTGTCACTGTCCCAAATTTAATGGAGGCATGAACCCACTATCGAGCATAAATACTCCCTCTTGGAGTTACTAGCAAAAACTTGGCCAGAGCCTCTACTAATAACGGAGAGCATGCAAGATCATAAACAACACATAGATAATAGATTGATAATCAACATAACATAGTATTCTCTATCCATCGGATCCCAACAAACACAACATGTAGCATTACAGATAGATGATCTTGATCATGTTAGGCAACTCACAAGACCCGACAATGAAGCACAATGAGGAGAAGACGACCATCTAGCTACTGCTATGGACCCATAGTCCAGGGGTGAACTACTCACTCATCACTCCGGAGGCGACCATGGCGGTGAAGAGTCCTCCGGTAGATGATTCCCCTCTCCGGCAGGGTGCCGGAGGCGATCTCCTGAATCCCCCAAGATGGGATTGGCGGCGGCGGCGTCTCTGGAAGGTTTTCCGTATCGTGGCTCCCGGTACTGGTGGTTTCGCGATGAAGGCTTTAAGTAGGCGGAGGAGATAGGTTAGGGGGCCACACGAGGGGCCCATACGACAGGCCGGCGCGGCCAGGGCTTGGGCCGCGCCGCCCTGGTGTCTGGCCACCTCGTGGCCCCACTTCGTCTCTCCCTCGGTCTTCTGGAAGCTTCGTGTGAAAATAGGCCCCTGGGCATTGATTTCGTCCAATTCCGATAATATTTCCTTACTAGGATTTCTGAAACCAAAAACAACAGAAAACAGCAACTGGCTCTTCGGCATCTCGTTAATAGGTTAGTGCCGGAAAATGCATAAATATGACATAAAGTATGCATAAAACATGTAGGTATCATCAATAAAGTGGCATGGAACATAAGAAATTATCAATACGTCGGAGACATATCAGCATCCCCAAGCTTAGTTCCTGCTCATCCCGAGTAGGTAAACGATAACAAAGATAATTTCTGGAGTGACATGCATCATAATCTTGATCATACTATTGTAAGCACATGTAATGAATGCAGCGATCAATGCAATGGTAAATGACATGAGTAAACAACTGAATCATAAAGCAAAGACTTTTCATGAATAGTACTTTCAAGACAAGCATCAATAAGTCTTCCATAAGAGTTAACTCATAAAGCAATAATTCAAAGTAGAGGTATCGAAGCAACACAAAGGAAGATTAAGTTTCAGCGGTTGCTTTCAACTTGTAACATGTGTATCTCATGGATATTGTCAATGCAAAGTAATATAACAAGTGCAATATGCAAGTATGTAGGAATCAATGCACAGTTCACACAAGTGTTTGCTTCTTGAGGTGGAGAGAGATAGGTGAATTGACTCAACATAAAAGTAAAAGAAAGGCCCTTCGCAGAGGGAAGCATTGATTGCTATATTTGTGCTAGGGCTTTGGTTTTGAAAACAAGAAACAATTTTGTCAACGGTAGTAATAAAGCATATGTATCATGTAAATTATATCCTACAAGTTGCAAGCCTCATGCATAGTGTACTAATAGTGCCCGCACCTTGTCCTAATTAGCTCAGGTTACCTGGATTATCATCGCAATACATATGTTTTAACCAAGTGTCACAAAGGGGTACCTCTATGTCGCCTGTACAAAGGTCTAAGGAGAAAGCTCGCATTGGATTTCTCGCTTTTGATTATTCTCAACTTAGACATCCATACCGGGACAACATAGACAACAGATAATGGACTCCTCTTTAATGCATAAGAATTTAGCAACGATTAATGTTTTCTCATATGAGATTGAGGATATTTGTCCAAAACTGAAAATTCCACCATGATTCATGGCTTTAGTTAGCGGCCTGTGGCACCCCCGGGATCAGGGTTAGACAAATACCAGATCTTCGTCTGACATAAGCCTAACCTAGAGCTCGAGAGACTACAGTGAGAGAATCGGTAACACAACAGTGACTCTACGACTCAAAAAGTAATACAAGCTCATAACTGAGCGAAGAACCAAAGTATTACAAGAAGAGGTCACTGACCTGACATACATCAATCAACGGAAGCGAAGTTATGCTATTAGACATAGCAAGATAGAAAAGGGCCTAAGAGACCAGGAGCATAACGGCGACGTCCCAGCCCATAGATTCCAGGCTGCCACACGGGAACCCCAAGCTACTCGTCGATGTCGACTAGAAACCACCATCTCGTTGGAGCGACTTCGTACGAAACAAGAGCATGCAAAGCTGAGTACGGGGACTCGGCAAGACTTAGTACAACCTTTTAGCAAAGCGGGTATGCGGGCTTTACGTGGAGCTTCTTTTGCGTAAAGCCAGTTTTCCTTTGATAAACAGGAGGGAGAAGAAGCTCGACTACTCAGAACCTTTAAAAAGGGATAAGAGAGCGACATCTCTATCTCTATTGATCCTCATATTGTATCCACCAATCTTCATCATCTCGAAACACTATCCTCGGATCACCCCCTCAACAACCGAAGAAGGTGTCCGTAAACACACATTGTTTGCCAAGTTTTACGATTAGGTTCATGTTCTCTATGATCTCCACGTCCTTTCCCAAGTCGTCCATAACCGTGGACACGGCTTTTCGAAAAGATTCATAACCCTGCAGGGGTGCACAACTTTACCCACACGCGCCAACCGACTCTTAGTGCCAACGTTTGAGCTCTCTTCCTTGTAAGCCGGCAGAGGGTGGTTGACCACGACCTTTACCTTGCTGTCGCCGAGACCATGAGTCACGCGCTAAGGATTGTTCCGCCGTAACGGGTCAAGTCCCGAAGTCGGTCCTTAACGATGTGTACCGAGGTGGGTTTCCCCGGAGGCCGCAACCCCCGACCACCACGACCACGCTTACCCGCTTGTTATGTACCTTTTCCCCCAAGCAAAATGCAATGCATATGTCCAGGTAAAGCGCAAACTATGTGACTCATGGAATCTACTAGGCAAGTTAGTGAGTCGAGAGGGTACCATAATAGGGCCTCGTGTGGTTGTACGCTCGGTCTTGGTTCAAGAGGCGAGAACTCGGTTCCTAGGGTCGGCGAAACGAAACAACCCACCACATCCCAATGTGGCCTCTCGTCCGAGCCTTTAATCATGCTTATCATCATCTCTATACTTACCACGTCAACTCTGTCATGCTAGATTCATTTCATTGTAAGGCTCCGGTCCGAAGACCGGAGTAGCAGACGTAACAAACTAAGCATGGCTAAGCATAAAGATATAAAGGCTCTAGCGATGCACACATGCCAAACCTAGTTATGCTAGGAGCGGTGGATCGGGGTATTTGAGGCTACAAGGGTGGAACATGCAATAGATAGGGTAACTCTACCTATCGATAAAAGACAGTTGAATCGTATGCAATATGTAGGAACTAGAGTAAAAGCATTTCAAAATCATATATGAACCAGGCTAGGGCTTGCCTTTGTCCCTGACAAACCGAAGTGGATCTTCGATAACCACTGTACTTGACTTGTTTGTCGGTGGGCAATTCTTGACCTTCGTCGTTGTCGATCTTCGTCGTCTCGGACTCGTGCTCTATCGATCGCGAAGAAGCAAATACTAGAAATAGAGAAATAACAATCAACACATGGCATCGATGCAATGCGCATACAAGTATGAATGATATGTCATATTAATGTTATTGAAACTAACCCTAAGCCATCATTGTCAAATTAAATGGAATTCGAATGCATAAAACATTGCATTTCGATGACTTCCATAAAGTGGTATTTCATTGTTCTAACAAAAGTGTTAATTGAAGTTGCTTAACTATGCATGATGATAGCATAAGTAGATAGGTTTCATTTTTCTGAACATTTTGACATATTATACATCATTTTCTGATTTAAAATGAAATAGTTATTGAATTTACCAATTTTATACAATTTCGAAATGAATTACGAGAAAAAGAAAAGGGAGGCTGACGTCATTATGACGTCAACGTGACGTCACCCATGGCCTGGCCGGCCAGGTCGGGCACGGCCTAGGCGTTTGGAGGCGCGCGGGGCAGCGTGAGCGGGCGCGTTAGGAGCGCCTCGACGCGGGCGACCTCTGGGAGGCGGCGCCCCCCCGAGATGGTCGCCGGAGCGGCGACTACGGCGAGCAGCGCGGAGGCCGGAAGTGGGCGCACGGTGCGGGGCTAGCACAGGGGAAGAGGGAGAGGGTGATGGGGTGCAGGAGCACCAGCTGCTCACCAGGAACGTCATGGTAGGCTCAGCGAGGCCGGGGGAGACCTGCAGGCGCCGCGGCGCGCCGTCGGCGTCCTCGCCGGCCGCGGAGACGATGGAGGCGCCGGGGGCGATTCGAGCCCTCCCCGGCCGATTCCTTTGACGGGGAATCTCAGGGAGGCGAGGCGGAGCCGATGGCGGTGTTGGTTGGCTGCGGGGGTGGCCGGAACGGCAACGACTAACGGCGGCCGGAGCTAGGGTTTCGGGTAGATTAGGGGAACTCGGGAGAGAGAGGAAAACTGGGGGGGAAAGGATAGGGGGAGAGAGGGCCGAGGGAGAGGGACTCCAGGACGTCCTCCTCGTCCAGGCGGCGAGCAGGAGGTGGCCGGCGTCGGCCTCCCTGCGCTGGACACGCAGGTGTCTGCCTGGCAGAGGTAGAAGACAAAGTGCATCTTGCACAAAGCCCCCGGCTTTTGGGAAAAACCAGGAAAAAATAAAACAGGAATAGATTCAAATCTATTTCACTCTTTTGAACTCTTTTTGCAAACCCAAAGACACTCAAAACTTTATAGAAAAATAAAGTGGCCTTCCTAATTACATGAGAAGGTGCACTTACTTTTATTTTGAGAGTTTCAAACGAGTTGAACACATTTTAAAAGAGAAAGACTTGCATAAACCTAGGGTTTCCATTTTAATTTATTTGCAAACTTTCCCTAATGCATTTTATATGATGCTCATGATGCACAAACCTCTCCTAATTAGGGTTTAGCAAAACAGGGATGTTACAACTCTACCCCCCTTACAAGAATCTCGTCCCGAGATTCCTAAGGTAGGAAAAGAGAAGGTAACAAGAACTACACCGGTCTTTAACGAGCTTGTCGATACCGCGATGGTCTTCTTTGTTGAAGAAGTTGATCCACGACACCATGAAGAAGTTGACCACAACACCATGAATGAAGTTGATCCACGACATCATGATTGAATGAAGATCTTCTTTTCCTTGCTTCGAGGTTGTTCTCTACTATTCTAAAGAGAAGAGGGAATAACACCAGAATGACAGATCTTCACGAATATCGAGTATCTCATGGTCAACTCGTGGAAGGAGTGTTCAGAAACAGCGCTTGAGCTGACCAACATGAAACACATCAAGGTAACGGAGGAGACCGAAGAAGTTTCAAATTTTTGGTAGGCAATTGCTCCACGCTTGACAATATTACGAAGGGACAAGGTAGCGAGAAGTTAAACTGCCTTTGATACCATGACGAGGCACTCTTAGAGAGGGTGACTCGTAGAAGCATAGAAGATTATCAACCAGAGCTACTTTGAATTTAAGAATCATAGTCACTCTTTTGGTATGGGTACATGAAATGGTGTTTATCTACTCAAAAGGCTGGGCCCAGATGACTGACGAATTCACACAACGTGTGAATTGATTGGAACTTCAGGTACAACCAACAAGGGGAGGAGCACTATCTAGTGGAGTGACAAGGATCAGCGGGGAGTGAAATTTCTCCGAACGAAGTTTCTGCCACCGGAGAAATGATTTCGAGGGATTGACCAAGAGACATTGAGCAACACTGCTTATGATGTTCTCCTTGATGTTCTAGACACCAATATTAGGCTATTGACTAGCCTTCAATAGGTCATCAAGCGGAGGTCAAGACTTCAGGATTTGAAAAGCATCATAAGGGCAACTCCTAGAATAAGTCATACAAGACCCTTATGGAGAATGGTTATTCTTGATGATTCAAGAGATTATGGCATTAGACCTTCCGACTAATGTGTTAACCACGACATCAATCTTGTCGGATTTACAAAGAGACCTATGTCAAAATTCCATGAGAAACACTAACCATCATTGCCGCTTGAGATTCAGCTTAGGTTAGGTGTAAGATATTTCAGACTCAGAATGTCCGATTAGAAAAATTGCAACAGTTACCACAAAGGTGAAGTCGCTAGACTCTCAGGTTATAGACTACAATGTCAAGCTCCAAAAGATTGAGCCAGATTGCATAATCCATATGGTTACGACTGCCAAAGGCAATTGCGCGCATATGAACTTGCAATGTAACACCTTTGAGTCATTGTGGGGACATCAAAGAAGATATTGAAGCTCTTAAGCTGCTTCTCTTTTTTTTTTTTTTGAACAAACCAGTCAGTAGCTTGGTATGCATAAAGAAACGTTTCAAAGAATGGAGGTAACAACCTTCCATTTCAAGAATACTTCGCACATGCCTGACCAACTTGTGATGATTCCCGAGGGAAACAAAAGGAAACTCTACTCGAATCCACGGTGACATCTTTCAACAAGTGCACGTGAACCAGAGAAGGTCACTTCCAACATCCAGAACACATACTTCATGATAACACAAAGATGGTTCTCAAAACTTTCCAACATTACCGCCACTTGTCCATTATGAATCTTTTAAACTTGGAGGAAATAAGAATGTCATTGATGGGCTCAATAACAAACTTATCAAGATACTCCAATGATGGACTCATATTCTATATAGACTCGGCAGAAATATTGATCAGACCAAAGGATATGAAGGTATACTCAGACGAGCCACCATGAGTATAAACATCATCAAGATAGTCCTTGGAACTGAGTTTGATTTGACGATAGCCCAAACTCAAATCAAACATGGGGAAGATAGCATATCCATAGAGGAGATACTTTCTGACTTCAACACAAACATCACTAGACATCCCTTTTATGAAGGAACAAGTCGGATAAACCTTTTGTCTTTCAACTCTCCAAGTTGTTGATCAAGCTCAACCAACTAATCCAGGGTTATCCAGTACGGTTTCTTGGAGAATGAGTGATTCAGAGAACCAGCTTACTTATGAACTCGATGATGCGCGTGATTGACGTATTGTCTTTTCGTTCGACACGCGTCCGTTGGGAACCCCAAGAGGAAGGTGTGATGCGCACAGCGGCAAGTTTCCCTCAGTAAGAAACCAAGGTTTAATCGGACCAGTAGGAGTCAAGAAGCACGTTGAAGGTTGATGGCGGCGAGATGTAGTGCGGCGCAACACCGGGGATTCCGGCGCCAACGTGGAACCTGCACAACACAACCAAAGTACTTTGCCCCAACGAAACGAGTGAGGTTGTCAATCTCACCGGCTTGCTGTAACAAAGGATTAACCGTATTGTGTGGAAGATGATTGTTTGCGAGAGAAAACGAGTAAAACAAGTATTGCGAGTAGATTTGTATTTCGATAAAGAGAATTGGACCGGGGTCCACGAGTTCACTAGAGGTGTCTCTCCCATAAGACGAACAACATGTTGGGTGAACAAATTACGGTTGGGCAATGGACAAATAAAGAGAGCATGACAATGCACATACATATCATGATGAGTATAGTGAGATTTAATTGGGCATTACGACAAAGTACATAGACCGCCATCCAAGCGCATCTATGCCTAAAAAGTCCACCTTCGAGGTTGTCATCCGAACCCCCTCCGGTATTAAGTTGCAAACAACGAGACAATTGCATTAAGTATGGTGCGTAATGTAATCAACAACTACATCCTTAGACATAGCATCAATGTTTTATCCCTAGTGGCAACGACACAACACAACCTTAGAACTTTTCGTCACTTGCCCAGGTGTCAATGCAGGCATGAACCCACTATCGAGCATAAGTACTCCCTCTTGGAGTTACAAGCATCTACTTGGCCAGAGCATCTACTAGTAACGGAGAGCATGCAAGATCATAAAAAACACATAAGCATAACTTTGATAATCAACATAACAAGTATTCTCTATTCATCGGATCCCAACAAACGCAACATATAGAATTACAGATAGATGATCTTGATCATGTTAGGCAGCTCACAAGATCCGACAATGATAGCACAATGGGGAGAACACAACCATCTAGCTACTGCTATGGACCCATAGTCCAGGGGTAGACTACTCACACATCACACCGGAGGCGACCATGGCGGCGTAGAGTCCTCCGGGGATGATTCCCCTCTCGGCAGGGTGCCGGAGGCGATCTCTGGATCCCCGAGATGGGATCGGCGGCGACGGCGTCTCGGTAAGGTTTTCCGTATCGTGGCTCTCGGTGCGGGGGTTTCGTCACGGGGGCTTTAAGTAGGCGGAAGGGCAAGTCAAGAGGCGGCACGGGGGCCCACACCATAGGCCGGCGCGGCCGGGGGTGGGGCCGCGCCGCCCTAGGGTTTGGCCACCCCGTGGCCCCTCTTCGTCTCGTCTTCGGACTTCGGAAGCTTCATGGAAAAATAGGCCCCCGGGCTTTGATTTCGTCCAATTCCGAGAATATTTCCTTACTAGGATTTCTGAAACCAAAAACAGCGAGAAAACATCAAGCGGCACTTCGGCATCTTGTTAATAGGTTAGTTCCGGAAAATGCACGAATATGACATAAAGTGTGCATAAAACATGTAGATAACATCAATAATGTGGCATGGAACATAAGAAATTATCGATACGTCGGAGACGTATCACTCGACAGCACGGTCATGTAACAACATGGCGATACTTCCAGAAAGACGTCCAGAATATCACGACCCACCTGTATATCACTGAATTCAAGAGGGGAACTTGCTTTACAAATAAATCGATGTGGTCTTGAGAGCTTCGGTAACAACCTAACTCTTTGACCGAAGATGTGTGCCTGAACGAATGGACTTGGCAGCACAATCAAACTTTGCTTAATAATTGGCGAACCAATTATGCTAAGAATGACACAAACGTCCTTAGATTTCAAAGCAATGATAATTGCTAAGAATCTCGGATGGCCACATCAATACAAACACCCCAACATTCCCAAGCATGGACAGCTCGGAGGAAAGGCGAGTAAAGATATGTAAGAGCATCACTTCATCATTAAGACCATGATACAAAGCACGACCTCATGATACAGAAGAGGGTGATACTCTAAGGTAGAACAGAACAGAAGCTAACGAGACTTCTTAATCTGCGGATTACAACACTTTGACCAAGTCCTAGAAATGGACAAGGTACTGGAGTTTGTTTCTCCTGACATACCGAAGTGGAATGTCTGGACGAACCACAAGGATAATATGCATTGAAAAACACCAATGCACATTTACAACTTGACTGCTAACTAGCAGACAAAGATTGGAAAGCGACTAAAGAGGAGGAACACAATCAGGAACGGAATTCCTGAGAGGTAGATGCACAAGTTAACACTTTTGTGAAACTCATGCTCAAAAAGGAAGGTGTGGCGGAGTTACAGGCATAGATGCGAGACTCTCAAAGAGCACTCTTGTCGTGATCCATTTGGTTCAATGAAAGAACCTCTGCGATAGCTAATGGAAGGGAAAGTCTTTAATTGTCGCAATTCAACACGACAATACCCACAAACTTGAAGGCTTGATTGATTTGAATTTAGCCATCCCGGTGTAATGTATGAACATTAACACTAGTGCGCAATGGCATGGATCTTGGGTTAAAGGCCAGCTTCATGTACTAAGATTCATATACTAGAATGCAGCACAATCGGGGACCTTTGGTTCAAATCCAAGGGTTAAAACCCGATAAAAGAGTAACTACTAGATGAGTGACACATAGGACACTGCAGAGGTAGTGATCATTGTGTAGCTTCTAGAAGCAGTGCAACACTTCCGAAGTACCCATGAAAATAAAAAGGAGGCATACAAGGTGAAAGGAAACCTCGAAGCCTAGAACAGAAGGATGTGGGACCCACCAAATGGAGAGATCGTGATGGAAAGAAATCTCTCTATTAGAACAAAACAAGGAGGATGCATAGAACACACACGACTCTAGAGAACCCTGCACTAGGTCAACTGGTTTACAAACGACATGCCCTTGAGGCACCTAAGTTTGAAATACTAGAAGAGATAGAAAAACTTTCAAATCAACACAAGGTAAGGCACCTTAGAATTAGAGCGATACCAGATAAGGAGTAAAAAGAATCCTAATCAGATTTTCGCAAATACTTTTAGCTTTCAAATATTTTTCACAAACACTAGACTCAACACCGACCAATAGAAAGGGTTTTCCTACAGGCAGTCCTACTCTGATACCAAAACCTGTGGCACCCCCGGATCGGGGTTAGACAAATACCGGATCTTCGTCCGACATAAGCCTAACCTAGAGCTCGAGAGACTACGGTGAGAGAATCGGTAACACAACGAGTGACTCTACGACTCAAAAAGTAATACAAGCTCATAAGCGAGCGAAGAACCAAAGTATTACAAGCAGAGGTCACCGACCCGACATACATCAATCAACGGAAGCAAAGTTATGCTATTAGACATAGCAAGATAGCAAAAGGCCTAAGAGGCCGGGAGCATAACGGCGACGTCCCGGCCCATAGATTCCGGGCTGCCACACGGGAACCCCAAGCTACTCGTCGATGTCGACTAGAAACCACCATCTGTTGGAGCGACTTCGTCCGAAACAAGAGCATGCAAAGCTGAGTACGGGGACTCGAGCAAGACTTAGTACAACCTTTTAGCAAAGCGGGTATGCGGGCTTTCTGTGGAGCTTCTTTTGCGTAAAGCCAGTTTTCCTTTGATAAACAGGAGGGAGAAGAAGCTCGACTACTCAGAACCTTTAAAAAGGGATAAGAGAGCGACATCTCTATCTCTATTGATCCTCATATTGTATCCACCAATCTTCATCATCTCGAAACACTATCCTCGGATCACCCCCTCAACAACCGAAGAAGGTGTCCAGTAAACACACATTGTTTGCCAAGTTTTACGATTAGGTTCATGTTCTCTATGATCTCCACGTCCTTTCCCAAGTCGTCCATAACCGTGGACACGGCTTTTCGAAAAGATTCATAACCCTGCAGGGGTGCACAACTTTACCCACACGCGCCAACCGACTCTTAGTGCCAACGTTTGAGCTCTCTTCCTTGGAAAGCCGGCGAGAGGGTGGTTGACCACGACCTTTACCTTGCTCGTCGCCGAGACCATGAGTCACGCGCTAAGGATTGTTCCGCCGTAATGGGTCAAGTCCCGAAGTCGGTCCTTAACGATGTGTACCGAGGTGGGTTTCCCCAGAGGCCGCAACCCCCAGCCACCACGACCACGCTTACCTGCCTGTTATGTACCTTTTCCCCCAAGCAAAATGCAATGCATATGTCCAGGTAAAGCGCAAACTATGTGACTCATGGAATCTACTAGGCAAGTTAGTGAGTCGAGAGGGTACCATAATAGGGCCTCGTGTGGTTGTACGCTCAGTCTTGGTTCAAGAGGCGAGAACTCGGTTCCTAGGGTCGGCAGAAACGAAACAACCCACCACATCCCAATGTGGCCTCTCGTCTGAGCCTTTAATCATGCTTATCATCATCTCTATACTTACCACGTCAACCTGTCATGCTAGATTCATTTCATTGTAAGGCTCCAGTCCGAAGACCGGAGTAGCAGCGTAACAAACTAAGCATGGCTAAGCATAAAGATATAAAGGCTCTAGCGATGCACACATGCCAAACCTAGTTATGCTAGGAGCAGTGGATCGGGGTATTTGAGGCTACAAGGGTGGAACATGCAATAGATAGGGTAACTCTACCTATCGATAAAAGACAGTTGAATCGTATGCAATATGTAGGAACTAGAGTAAAAGCATTTCAAAATCATATATGAACCAGGCTAGGGCTTGCCTTTGTCCCTGACAAACCGAAGTGGATCTTCGATAACCCTGTACTTGACTTGTTTGTCGGTGGGCAATTCTTGACCTTCGTCGTTGTCGATCTTCGTCGTCTCGGACTCGTGCTCTATCGATCGCGAAGAAGCAAATACTAGAAATAGAGAAATAACAATCAACACATGGCATCGATGCAATGCGCATACAAGTATGAATGATATGTCATATTAATGTTATTGAAACTAACCCTAAGCCATCATTGTCAAATTAAATGGAATTCGAATGCATAAAACATTGCATTTCGATGACTTCCATAAAGTGGTATTTCATTGTTCTAACAAAAGTGTTAATTGAAGTTGCTTAACTATGCATGATGATAGCATAAGTAGATAGGTTTCATTTTTCCGAACATTTTGACATATTATACATCATTTTCCGATTTAAAATGAAATAGTTATTGAATTTACCAATTTTATACAATTTCGAAATGAATTACGAGAAAAAGAAAAGGGAGGCTGACGTCATTATGACGTCAACGTGACGTCACCCATGGCCTGGCCGGCCAGGTCGGGCACGGCCTAGGCGTTTGGAGGCGCGCGGGGCAGCGTGAGCGGGCGCGTTAGGAGCGCCTCGACGCGGGCGACCTCTGGGAGGCGGCGCCCCCCCGAGATGGTCGCCGGAGCGGCGACTACGACGAGCAGCGCGGCGGCCGGAAGTGGGCGCACGGTGCGGGGCTAGCACATGGGAAGAGGGAGAGGGTGATGGGGTGCAGGAGCACCAGCTGCTCACCAGGAACGTCATGGTAGGCTCAGCGAGGCCGGGGGAGACCTGCAGGCGCCGCGGCGGCCGTCGGCGTCCTCGCCGGCCGCGGAGACGATGGAGGCGCCGGGGGCGATTCGAGCCCTCCCCGGCCGATTCCTTTGACGGGGAATCGCAGGGAGGCGAGGCGGAGCCGATGGCGGTGTTGGTTGGCTGCGGGGGTGGCCGGAACGGCGACGACTAACGGCGGCCGGAGCTAGGGTTTCGGGTAGATTAGGGGAACTCGGGAGAGAGAGGAAAACTGGGGGGAAAGGATAGGGGAGAGAGAGGGCCGAGGGAGAGGGACTCCAGGACGTCCTCCTCGTCCAGGCGGCGAGCAGGAGGTGGCCGGCGTCGGCCTCCCTGCGCTGGACACGCAGGTGTCTGCCTGGCAGAGGTAGAAGACAAAGTGCATCTTGCACAAAGCCCCCTGGCTTTGGGAAAAACCAGGAAAAAATAAAACAGGAATAGATTCAAATCTATTTCACTCTTTTGAACTCTTTTTGGAAACCCAAAGACACTCAAAACTTTATAGAAAAATAAAGTGGCCTTCCTAATTACATGAGAAGGTGCACTTACTTTTATTTTGAGAGTTTCAAACAGATTGAACACATTTTAAAAAGAGAAAGACTTGCATAAACCTAGGGTTTCCATTTTAATTTATTTGCAAACTTTCCCTAATGCATTTTATATGATGCTCATGATGCACAAACCTCTCCTAATTAGGGTTTAGCAAAACAGGGATGTTACACGGCCCAATGTTCTTCTCTAACAGTATGCATGCTCTAACCATTCAACTAGTGGTAAATCTCCCTTACTTCAGATAAGACGGACATGCATAGCAACTCACATGATATTCAACAAAGAGTAGTTGATGGCGTCCCTAGAAACATGGTTATCGCACAACAAGCAACTTAATAAGAGATAAAGTGCATAAGTACATATTCAATACCACAATAGTTTTTAGGCTATTTGTCCCATGAGCTATATATTGCAAAGGTAAAGAATGGAAATTTTAAGGTAGCACTCAAGCAATTTACTTTGGAATGGCGGAGAAATACCATGTAGTAGGTAGGTATGGTGGACACAAATGGCATAGTGGTTGGCTCAAGGATTTTGGATGCATGAGAAGTATTCCCTCTCGATACAAGGTTTAGGCTAGCAAGGTTATTTGAAACAAACACAAGGATGAAGCGATGCAGCAAAACTCACATAAAAGACATATTGTAAACATTATAAGATTCTACACGGTCTTCCTTGTTGTTTAATCCTTACTAGAAATTATCTAGACGTTAGAGAGACCAATTATGCAAACCAAATTTTAGCAAGCTCTATGTATTTCTTCATTAATAGGTGCAAAGTATATGATGCAAGAGCTTAAACATGAGCACAACAATTGCCAAGTATCAAATTATGCAAGACATTTTACCAATTACTACATGTAGCATTTCCCGTTTCCAACCATATAACAATTTAACGAAGAAGATTCAACCTTCGCCATGAATACTATGAGTAAAGCCTAAGGACATATTTGTCCATATGCAACAGCGGAGCGTGTCTCTCTCCCACACAATGAATGCTTGGATCCACTTATTCAAACAAAACAAAAACAAAAACAAACCGACGCTCCAAGCAAAGTACATAAGATGTGATGGAATAAAAATATAGTTTCACTAGAGGAACCTGATAATGTTGTCGATGAAGAAGGGGATGCCTTGGGCATCCCAAAGCTTATACGCTTGAGTCTTCTTGAAATATGCAGGGGTGAACCACCGGGGCATCCCCAAACTTAGAGCTTTCACTCTCCTTGATCATATTGTATCATCCTCCTCTCTTGATCCTTGAAAACTTCCTCCACACCAAACTCAAAACAACTCATTAGAGGGTTAGTGCATAATCAAAATTCACATGTTCAGAGGTGACATAATCATTCTTAACACTTCTGGACATTGCACAAAGCTACTGAAAGTTCATGGAATCGAAAAATCCATCAAGCATAGCAAAACAGGCAATGCGAAATAAAAGGCAGAATCTGTCAAAACAGAACAGTTCGTAAAGATGAATTTCTAAGAGGCACCAGACTTGCTCAAATGAAAATTCTCAAATTGAATGAAAGTTGCGTACATATCTGCGGATCACTGACGTAAATTGGCATAATTTTCCGAGTTACCTACAGAGAATTAGGCCCAGATTCGTGACAGCAAAGAAATGCGTTTCACGCGCAGTAATCCAAATCTAGTATGAACCTTACTATCAACGACTTTACTTGGCACAACAATGTAACAAAATAATATAAGGAGAGGTTGCTACAGTAGTAACAACTTCCAAGACTCAAATATAAAATAAAAGTGCAGTAGTAAAATCATGGGTTGTCTCCCATAAGCGCTTTTCTTTAACGCCTTTCAGCTAGGCGCAGAAAGTGTATATCAAGTGTTATCAAGAGACGAAGCATCAACATACTTTTCACAATTTATCCCATTAGGTATCTTAGATGCTCCCTTATCTATAGTGGTTTTAAGAGCTTTATTAATTTTAGGACTATAATAATTTTTTTGGTTTAGGCACCTTAGAGACATACATGAACTTTTGCTCCTTACCCACATAAGCTTTCTCTCTAAACTTTATAGATGAAAAGGTTGAACCCAATGTACCCATAGCCTCTTCAAGTTCACTAATCCTTTGGGTTTGATTATCATGAATAGCACAAGCTTCTAAGATGGCAATTCTCTCATTAATTCCACCTAGAGATTTATCAAGTTTATCAGTGCTATCAAGTAATGCTCCCAAATTAGTATTAATACTTGGAAGGTTTTGCTCTATGGTTTCCAAATTTTTCATGACATCTTCAAGAGAGGTTTCAATTTTAACTTCATTAACAGGTGGTATTCCAAATAGACTCTCAACAATGCAACTAGCTTCTAAAGCAGGAGCGCCTAGGAAATTTCCTCCCGCGAGACAATCAAGAACATACCTATTCCAGCTAGAGATACCAACATAAAAATTCCTGAGTAGGATAGTGGTGGAGTGTTTCTTAGTGCACCTATTATGGGCATCACTAATTTTATACCAAGCATCTTTTAAACATTCACCCCCTTGTTTCTTAAACGAACGAACTTCAACTTCAGGATTACTCATTTTAACAATAGTAAATAAAGCAAACTAGATAAAGTAAATGCAAGTAACTAATTTTTTTGTGTTTTTAATATGGAGAATGCAAACAAGACAGTAAATAAAGTAAAGCTAGCAACTAATTTTTTTGTGTTTTGATATAATGCAGCAAACAAAGTAGTAAATAAAACAAAGCAAGACAAACACAAAGTAAAGAGATTGGAAGTGGAGACTCCCCTTGCAGCGTGTCTTGATCTCCCCGGCAACGGCACCAGAAATTTACTTGCTGGCGCGTAGTTGACGTGGGAGTTAGAAATCTTTGTGGTGCAACTTTTCTTTAGGTCCCCGACAACGGCGCCAGAAATTTAGCTTGACACGCGTACATCACGCGACCGTTGGGAACCCCAAGTGGAAGGTGTGATGCATACAGCAGTAAGTTTCCCTCACTTAGAAACCAAGGTTTATCGAACCAGTAGGAGTCAAGAAGCACGTCGAAGGTTGATAGCGGCGAAGTGTAGTGTGGCGCAACACCAGGGATTCCGGCGCCAACGTGGAACCTGCACAACACAACCAAATTACTTTGCCCCAACGTGACAGTGAGGTTGTCAATCTCACCGGTCTTGCTGTAACAAAGGATTATATGTATAGTGTGGATGATGATTGTTTGCAGAAAACAGTAGAACGAGTATTACAGTAGATTGTATTCGATTAAAAGAATGGACCGGGGTCCACAGTTCACTAGAGGCGTCTCTCCCATAAGATAAATAGCATGTTGGGTCAACAAATTACAGTTGGGCAATTGACAAATAAAGAGGGCATGACCATGCAGATACATGATACAATGAGTATTGTGAGATTTAATTGGGCATTACGACAAAGTACATAGACCGCTATCCAGCATGCATCTATGCCTAAAAAGTCCACCTTTAGGTTATCATCCGAACCCCTTCCAGTATTAAGTTGCAAACAATAGACAATTGCATTAAGTATGGTGCGTAATGTAATCAACAACTACATCCTTAGATATAGCATCGATGTTTTATCCCTAGTGGCAACAACACATCCACAACCTTAGAACTTTCGTCCATCGTCCCAGATTTAATGGAGGCATGAACCCACTATCGAGCATAAATACTCCCTCTTGGAGTTACTAGCAAAAACTTGGCCAGAGCCTCTACTAATAACGGAGAGCATGCAAGATCATAAACAACACATAGATAATAGATTGATAATCAACATAACATAGTATTCTCTATCCATCGGATCCCAACAAACACAACATGTAGCATTACAGATAGATGATCTTGATCATGTTATGCAGCTCACAAGACCCTACAATGAAGCACAACTAGGAGAATACGACCATCTAGCTACTGCTATGGACCCATAGTCCAGGGGTGAACTACTCACTCATCACTCCGGAGGCGACCATGGCGGTGAAGAGTCCTCCGGGAGATGATTCCCCTCTCCCGGCGGGGTGCGGAGGCGATCTCCTGAATCCCCCGAGATGGGATTGGCGGCGGCGGTGTCTCTGGAAGGTTTTCCGTATCGTGGCTCTCGGTACTGGGGGTTTCGCGACGAAGGCTTTAAGTAGGCGGAGGAGATAGGTCAGGGGGCCACACGAGGGCCCCACACGACAGGCCGGCGCGGCCAGGGCTTGGGCCGCGCCGCCCTGGTGTCTGGCCACCTCGTGGCCCCACTTCGTCTCTCCCTCGGTCTTCTGGAAGCTTCGTGTGAAAATAGGCCCCTGGGCGTTGATTTCGTCCAATTCCGAGAATATTTCCTTACTAGGATTTCTGAAACCAAAAACAGCGAGAAAACAACAATCGGCTCTTCGGCATCTCGTTAATAGGTTAGTGCCGGAAAATGCATAAATATGACATAAATTATGATAAAACATGTAGGTATCATCAATAAAGTGGCATGGAACATAAGAAATTATCGATACGTTGGAGACGTATCACATGTCACTTCAGAAATTATCTTTGTTATCGTTTACCTACTCGGGACGAGTAGGAACTAAGCTTGGGGATGCTGATACGTCTCCAACGTATCGATAATTTCTTATGTTCCATGCTTGTTTTATGACAATACCTACATGTTTTATACATACTTTATGTCATATTTATGCATTTTCCGGCACTAACCTATTAACAAGATGCCGGAGAGCCAGTTGTCGTTTTCGCTGTTTTTGGTTTCGAAATCCTATTAAGGAAATATTCTCGGAATTGGACGAAATCAACGCCCAGGATCTTATTTTTCCACGAAGCTTCTAGAAGTCCGAAAGGGAAACGAAGTGGGGCGACGAGGCGACGCCACAGTAGGGCGGCGCGGCCCAGGCCCTGGCCGCGCGACCCTAGCGTGTGGGCCCCTAGCGTCGCCCCTAAACCTACCTCTCCGTCTATAAGAAGCCTTCGTCGATAATAGTTCCAGTACCGAGAGCCACGATACGGAAAACCTTCCAGAGACGCCGCCGCCGCCAATCCCATCTCGGGGGATTCAGGAGATCTCCCGTAGGACTCTTCACCGCCATGGTCGCCTCCGGAGTGATGTGTGAGTAGTTCACCCCTGGACTATGGGTCCATAGCAGTAGCTAGATGGTCGTCTTCTCCTAATTGTGCTATCATTGTTGGATCTTGTGAGCTGCCTAACATGATCAAGATCATCTATTTGTAATGCTACATGTTGTGTTTGTTGGGATCCGATGAATATTGAATGCTATGTTATGTTGATTATCAATCTATCATCTATGTGTTGTTTATGATCTTGCATGCTCTCCGTTATTAGTAGAGGCTCTGGCCAAGTCGTTACTTGTAACTCCAAGAGGGAGTATTTATGCTCGATAGTGGGTTCATGCCTCCATTAAATGCGGGACGATGACGTAAAGTTCTAAGGTTGTGGATGTGCTTGTTGCCACTAGGGATAAAACATCAATGCTATGTCTAAGGATGTATTTGTTGATTACATTACGCACCATACTTAATGCAATTGTATGTTGTTTGCAACTTAATACTAGAGGGGTTCGGATGATAACCTCGAAGGTGGACTTTTTAGGCATAGATGCATGCTGGATAGCGGTCTATGTACTTTGTCGTAATGCCCAATTAAATCTCACACTACTCATCATAACATGTATCTGCATTGTCATGCCATCTTTATTTGTCAAATGCCCAACTGTAATTTGTTCACCCAACATGCTATTTCTTATGGGAGAGACACCACTAGTGAACTGTGGACCCCGGTCCATTCTTTTACATCGAATACAATCTACTGCAAACATCATCATCCACACTATACATCTAATCCTTTGATACAGCAAGCCGGTGAGATTGACAACCTCACTGTTACGTTGGGGCAAAGTACTTTGGTTGTGTTGTTCAGGTTCCACGTTGGCGCCGGAATCCCTGGTGTTGAGCCGCACTACACTCCGCCACCATCAACCTTCAACGTGCTTCTTGTCTCCTACTGGTTCGATAAACCTTGGTTTCTTACTGAGGGAAAACTTGCTGCTGCACACATCACACCTTCCTCTTGGGGTTCCCAACGGACGCGTGCTGTACGAGTATCAAGCTCTTTTTCTGGCGCCGTTGCCAGGGACCTGAAGAAAAGTTACACCACAGAGATCTCTAACGTTCTCGCTAAACAACTGATCATTCCACACAATACGTTTAATCCTTTGTTTACAGAGAAGCTACGTGAGATTGACAACCTCACTCGTTACGTTGGGGCAAAGTACTTTGGTTGTGTTGTGCAGGTTCCACGTTGGCGCCGAATCCTCGGTGTTGCGCCGCACTACATCCCGCCGCCATCAACCTTCAACGTGCTTCTTGGCTCCTCCTCGGTTCGATAAACCTTGGTTTCTTTTCGAGGGAAAACTTACTCTTCGGTGTCACACATCCACACCTTCCTCTTGGGGTTCCCAGCAGGACGTGTCGTTAAGCGCACGCACTCGGGCATACTTTTCCCGGCGCTCGCTGCCGGTGAGATCAAGACACGGCTGCATGTAGTCTCCACATAATCCAATCTCTTTTAGCTTTTGTTTTTGTCTTGCTTTATTTTGTTTACTTTCTTGTGTTGCTGCATTATATCAAAACACAAAAAAAATTAGTTGCTAGCTTTGCTTTGTTTCTTCGTCTTGCTCTCCATATCAAAACACACAAAAAATTGAGTTACTTGCATCTTAGCTGATTTTGTTACCATGTCTGGCTACGCACCTGGATTACTTCTTCACCTCGATAGAATTAGTCTTCACTTTTAAACAAGGGGATAGGGGAGAGTTTTTAAAGATGCTTGGTCTAGAATTTTTGATTCTTATCGTAGAGCCAAGACCTCAAATGACTCTAAGTTTGCTCCTTAGTAACTTTTATTTTGGCCTTATGATTCGCTATAGATATGCCTTGGATGCTCTAGTAGGAGGAGATTTCCTTCATTGCGATGGGGATCAAGCTTTTAATGCCATAAAGAAGTTGGTTGCATCACATAGTTCAAACTAATAACTTTGATTCAACTCTTATTAGCATTTATAATAGATTAAACACTCTTGAGACAAGTGCATCTTGCTTGAAAGAAAATTGTAGTTATGTTCGTAACCGTCTTGATCAAGTTTTAGTGAACTCTGAACCTTCAATATGGGACCCTACTATTAAAGTTGTTATTGGTGGTGAAACTTTTCATGCCCATTGTGATATTATGTCTAAATTTTGCCTTATGCCTAAGAGTATTTATGAATCTTTGACACTTTGGGGACTCGTTGAAGGGGGAGAAGGAATAACTCTTATTGATAACTCTGTTATAATTCCTAAGGGAATAGCCGAGGGTGTGCATACAACCATTCTTGGAAGAACAGTATCCACTGATTATCTTGTTATTGAATGTGTAGGAATAGGACAAATCACACTTGTAAGATCCTCGCCGAAACTATTGGGAGCAATCATAGATGTGGGAGAAGGCACCCTAAAATTCACCTCTACACCGGGAGGTAGACATGTATTCCCTAAATCAAAGAGTAAGAAAAAGAATAAGAAAGGTA
>NC_061511.1:141306807-141415633 GCF_022539505.1 Lolium rigidum | reverse complement strand
GATGGAGAAGTGTTTTTTGAGGATGCATTGCATAGCTAGTGTTCATGGTGCAAAAGCACTTAGACTAGTCACAATGGGAAGTATCGTAGACTGATACTAGTCTATGATACAACACCTTCAATGCATAGTATCATGAATTAGTATCATGCAATGTTGCGAAAAACCAATTATTCATTTCTTTCCAAATAGACTAGCTTTGCGAGGATGACAAAACATTTCTTTATTGCCCTCTCGTATGAATCACCTCCATACATCACCTCTCATACCGATTGAAAGCCATGCCAAATCGTTGGTTCAAGACCATGAATACCAAGCCAATTTTGTTAGCTAGTTGGACCACCCTCGGATTGAGAACCAACGGTTGAAAGAAAGGTGGGCGCCAACTCATATTTTTTTCTCGAGAGTCCGACACTTGATGTTGATTGCAAAGTTCACAAAGGCCAAAATTTTGACATCCTCTTTGTGCAAGTCTTGCCACCATCCAAACTCGGTTTTGAAGTACCAACCAAGAAAAAAAAAGCTTGCACTTTGGAGGACCCCATGGACCATGAAAATTTTGAAAAACTTCCAGTAAATCATGCATATTTCGATTTATATTTTGGTGAAGTTTCATTCGATTTGAATCATAGGTTTGTGAGCAAATATATATTTAGTTTAAACTAGTGCTCGAGTACGTAAGAATCTATTTAATCACAAGCTAGTCATCCGAATGGGATGAAATATTCATAGATTTTAAAACAAGGAATCTACATATTACTTGGATTTTTTTTCAAAATTTTATGAATAGTTTTTCTTTTTTAGCTTCGAAATAAGAGATAGTTTGGAACGTTGGATCTCAAATGGATGGTAGATGGTGGGACACAGTCACAATGTATCTTGGAAGCATCAAGTCACTGAAGCTCTGTCCGGTTTCCAAACCAAGCTAGGAAAGGCATTGAAAATGAAGTTCTGCTCTAAAACATTTCTCATTCCATTTTGGTGCTCGCGCGGTTGCATGCTGCCCACGTGTTAAGGTACGTGTCTCTGGCATGTAGAGAACTACGATTATTGGCGAAAAATATATCGAAATGGAAACTGTAAAAAAAAAGCCCTCTCTGGTCAACCTGATGTGACGAGACATCACTGCACCAAACGTCGTCGCAAATTTATAGATGGGTGGCGTGCTAGTCTACCAACAGTCAAATCGGCGCCCAGTCGCAGCAGCAGCCTAGAGTACTACCTAGTTTTTGCCCCTTGCATGTCTATCATCTTCTTCTTCACCCCGTTACAAAAAAAAATCTTCTTCTTCACCCTCCCAGAATCACGCGCACGCGCAGGATCTCGATCCCCACCACGCCGCATCACTAGTACTACTCCGTATACCTTTCTCTCCTTACCCCGGCCGGCCGCGCGCCGCATCGTTCCTTCCATAGCGCTCGCCCTCTCCTCCGAAAACCCCAAGCGCAGTTGCATCCGCCATCCACCTAAATCCATCTTCACGTGATGGATTATTCTAGGCTTTGCCGGGGCGGCGGGGACGGCCACTTGGAGGCTCTCACCGGCGACAACATCGACCTCATCGCTGCGCATCTGGACGTTACCTACACCGTCCGACTTGCCGCATGTTCCAGGGAGCTCTACGACATGATCAGCAAGGATGAAGGTAAGATGCACCATTGGGATGAACCCTGCCTGCTGATGCCTCCGCCTGCTTATTGGTTCGATGAACACTGGGACCTGGCGACAGCATCTCGTCTGCATGATACCGTGTACGACCTGGTGCCCCTCGACCATCCTCGCCGTTCTGTCGCCCTGCCGTTCATGCACGACAGAAAATGGCTTGGCGCGAACGGCGGCCGGATCGCCGCCGCCGATCATCATGGAGTGGTGCCTCGTGAACGTCTACACCGAGCGACATATCCCCCTTCCATCCCTACCTGATTCGAAGATTCATCATAGTATTGTTTCATATCGACCTGCATACTCTTTTAACTGGGGTCCAGCAATTTATTTGTTGAAGATTGTAATCGGCCAAGTGCCCACAAAAGGTGGGAGGTACGCAGATTACAAGCTCATCGCCTTGTTCGACAAAACGATTTTCTACCTTGAAGGGGGTGGCGACTGGAGAATGCTGGAGGCCCTTACACCTGCACTGATTATCCAAATTACTGTGATGCCATTGAACTCCGTGGCCACGTTTTTGCGGTGGACGAAACTGACGGCTCCACGTACTTCTGGGACACCGCAAATGGTATTTTTTCAGTCCTTATGTTGCATTGCATGATACACTGCCTTAACCAATGAAGTTATTCATGAACTACCTTGTTTATATTTTACCTTTCTTATATGACTTAATGATCACACCCCCTTTTGCTGAATATGAATGAACCGTTGCTTGCAATGAATTAGTAGTACTAATTAGTCACCAACAAACATAGTATGCTCAGTATGTGATTGCATTCCTGAATTAGTAACTCTACGCCACTGCAGAATATGGGTGTAATTAACCAGTATCTCAAAAGATAACGTGGCACTATGAAGGCACCCTTTTTGATAACCTTTTACACCCATTGTTTCATATATAACTAATTGATTTTGCCTCCAAAAGGAGGACGAGAGACCCCCGCCATCCGCATCGGAGAGATGCATAAGGACTTTCATAAGTATATGACTTAACGATCACATCCTTTATCCGAATATGAATGAACCGTTGCTTGCAATGAATTAGTACTAGTCGGTCATCGGCAAACATAGTATACTCCGTATGTGAATGCATTCCTGAATTAGTAACTCTATGCAAGCTGCAGAATATGGATGTAATTAACAAGTATCTCAAATGTTAACGTAGAAACAGAAAAATAGAAGAAAATCGTTTGTAATTACATGCGTAGCTTATATTTTCTAGAGATCGGGGAAAAAGCCTTGATTGGATGTACCTACATGCGGATCAAACAGTTCTTTGTTTATATCGGTGAACAATCTGCAGAATGGTATAATTAATTTTGTTTTTGATACATTATTTCTCCCATTTTCTTGAATAGATTTCAGTTTCCCACAATTATCTTTCATTAGTGATTGTGACGTCCCCTCATTCAAAATAACTCAGGTTATCTTTTTCCTAATTCAATGATATTTAAGTTTGAGTAAGTTTACGATTAATATCTACAACCTCATATATATATAAGATTTAGCACCTGCAGGCCTAACAAAGTTAGCTGCCTCTAGTCCCCTGTATAGTTCTTTCTTTTTGCTTTCTCAGTTTTTCGTAGCCTTGCTACAACCCTGTATGCTCTAATATATAATGATGCACGACTAGGCATGTGTTCGAGAAAAGAAAATCTAAATATCTTTTGTAATATATGAACCTATATTGATGTTTTAGATGTTGGTAGTATAATTTTCGATAAACTTGAACAGACTTAAATCAGTTTAACTTAGCACAACCATATAGCGTACCTTTTTTAGAACGCGAAAATGAGGTAAACAAATACCATGTGTACCCTTTACTATCAATAGTAGAGAAGAGATTATGAACCTTCAACTCTAAAATGCAAATTCTTCTACTGAATGGATAGCTGCATCGATACCTATTTTGCAAATGTTACCGGACTTGGGGTTAGCTACAAAGAGCATTTCTTTCTTGTCAAGCTTCATGCACTACCAACACAACCAAAAGTCCGAGCCGATCGCAAGGGCGGCAATCCACTTATACAATTCAACACCCCCCTCACGTGTGATGGGAGACAAGTCAACATGTGGAAAGACTCGGAGGTATAGCTCAAGAGGCATATACGTGGACTCCGAGGGGCAACAACAATTTTAGGATAAATTGCGAAAGCCGGGACTCGAACTCGAGACCCAGGCTCTGACACCATGTCAAGCTTCATGGACTAGCCAACGCAACCAAAAGTCCGAACTGATGGAAAGGTCTAGGCAATCCACTTATACAGTTAAACATTTCTTACCCTTCGGGTGGTCACAGGGAAGCTCTCTAATAGATCACTTAAGACAAAGGGAATTAACTACAGCACAGGACTTAAACTTAAGATGATATATATTTGTCAAAATTTGAATGTATCTATATGCTTTCACTTTCTAGATACATCTGAATTTGGACAAATCTCAGACACTTTCGGTGGGACAGAGGTAGTATATAGCTGTGTATACACTAACTAGTGTCTAGTTTTGGCGAAGTTTAGACTAGTTTCGTGGGATGGATGCAGTATAACTGATATATTGGACACTCGATTTGAACACATGAATGACCAATGTCCTTAGCTTACATAGTCGTATTTATACTGTGAGCATGAACGATGAACAATGCTGCTTGTTTGAATATGGTTGCCGGTAACACCCTATTCGTCTCCATTTCTAATATTGCGAGAAAATCCGATGCTCCCGTTTGTAATCCCGCCACCGGTGGTGGATGATCGAGCGATACGCGTGGTTCCTCGCTCCATCTGCCGATGGCAAGCGATTGATGATCATCCTTACGAGTAAACAACATTGGGATTGCCAATGCTTGAAGTACCTCCGACATTCCCTATGCTGCTAATGGGCTTCGGCTACGGCGATATCCTCCTGTTGCCACCTACGTCTTTGAGCTGGATCCCTTATCTACGCACGTGCGGGGACTTTCTTTGGAGGCGGGTTAACAGCCTCGGCGACCACTCTCTTCCTCGGACTCAATTACCCAATCATTGCCAACCTGAAGAAGCGTGAATCCAAAGCTCCTGATGGCACATTGGTTCCATTCATGAGGAAAAACTGCGTCTACACAGCATACCGGAAGATTCTTCATAATCAATACCCTAAAATTTTGCGATGCAACCTCCAGCCAAATGAAGCTGAGACTGTGGGAGTTATCAGCCTTCCCAAGGATGGTTGGGATAGTGTCCGACAAGCGGCTATGTGGTTTAAGCCTGCTTTAAACATTGCCCGTTCGGTGTTACCTTTAAAAAACAATGACACTTTTTTATTATGCTTGAAGTGTTGAGAAGTAGTACACTGTTTTTAGTATGTACTAGTTTGAATCGGTTTATTTGAACACTTGCCCGCTTTTGTATTTCGTGTTGCCTTCATATTATAACCCATGCATGGCTGTTTTAGGATTGACTTTATTTCAGCACTATAATTACAATGTGTGTACGTCCTTTATAATATAGCCACCTCTTGTTGATCATACTCATGAGAGGACCATTCCTATTTTTTCGCCGCTAAAGGGTAAAGTACATCCACTGGCACGGGGGTGTTCGGTTCCACCGCATCGCCAAACTAAACATGCATCAACTACGAGCAAGGAAGTAGATGTGCGACCTAGGTGAACTGTGCGGACCCCACATGTGAACCAAAGAAAAAAACATGTCAATACGGAACTGATGTACATACGACAACTCCTATATGATATGCGTATGTACGATTGAGCATCTGGAGGTGTGCTGCCACCTGCTTCCTCACACGAAGGGTTGGATCTTGTGTTTCGTACACGGATCGGACTGAAATTGTCGTGTGCATAGCAAGGTTCATGTCAATAAGGCTGAGTTTGGCATCTAAGTCTAGGCAACAAATACTTTTGGGTTCCAACGGCCATCTACAAGGTATTTGCTATTGGCCTACTTGCTCCGGCTGTCGAAGCCCAATAACTACAAATGGGCCTTTCTGCTCATGCAATGTTGGCCCTTTTCTAAAGAACCACAGATCCTATGATTGGCAAAAAACAAAAACACGGAGATTCTACATAAAAGTTGTTTGTATTTATTTTGAATTATTGGGTTGCAATTTTTGATACTGCTCATGGCCAATATGAAATTCCTTGATCGCTCCATACCCACATGGATCACGGTATTTTCAAAAATTCATAAAGTGGATTTGAAATTTAAAACATATCCTAATAATTCCATGATTTATTCTATTAACTTGCAAGATCTTGGAGCGAAAGAGCTTGTATTAGTACTGCAAAAATAATACAGATAAACCTGTCATTAACAAGAAATGAAGGTTTATCGTCCAAAGAGGATGCCATGTGGGACCCATGAGCCAGCAGCGTCCTCAAAATTTCAAATGCGGTAGGATATCCAAAAAAAGAGCAAGTATCCCGAAAATAGGGGTAAAAAATAAATCATAGAAAGGAAACATTTATAGTTCAGAGAGGCTAACATGTGGGACAGATCTGCCAGCAGCATCCTCATCATTTCAAAGTCGGCAGAGGATCAAAAGAAAAAAGGCAAATAGCCAGAAATTAGGGGTCAAAAGTAAATCCAACAAAGGAAACTTTTATTCTTCATAGAAGATGACATGTGGGACCGACCTGCCAGCGTCGTCCTCATCGTTTCAAAGGCCGCAGGGGATCAAAAGAAAAAGGCAAATAGCGAGAAATTAGGGGTAAAAAATAAATCCAACAAAGGAAAGGTTTATTGTTCATAGAGGCTGACATGTGGGACCCATGAGCCAGCAGCCTCCTCAATTTCAAATGCGGCATAGGATCGAAAGAAAAAGGCAAGTGACCAAAAATCAGGGGGTAAAAAAATCCAAGAAAAGAAACTTTATTGTACATAGAGGATGACATGCGGGTCCCATGAGCCAGTTACTTACTCAACGTTACGAGGCGGCATGAGATCGAAAGAAAAAGGAAAGTGACCAAATATCAGGAACAAAAAATAATCCAAGAAAAGGAACTTTTATTGTACATGGAGGATGACATATGGGTCCCATTTCGCAGCAACGGTCTCAACGTTTCAAAGGCGGCATGAGATCGAAAGAAAAAGGCAACTGCCAAAACATCAGTAGCCAAAAATAATCCAAGAAAAGAAACTTTATTGTACATAGAGGATGACATGCGGGTCCCATTTTGCAGCAGCGGTCTCAACGTTTCCAAGGCGGCACGGGATCAAAAGAAAAAGGAAGTAGCCATAAATCAGGGGTAAAAATAATTCCAAGAAAGAAAACTTTTATTCTACATAGAGGATGACTTGCGGGACCCACGAGCCAGCAGCTTTCTCAATGTTTCGAAGGCGGCATGATATCGAAAGAAAAAGGCAAGTGACCAAATATCGGGAGCCAAAGATAATTCAAGAAAAGAAACTTAATTGTACATAGAGGATGACATGCGGGTCCCATTTAGCGATGGCGGTATCACCGTTTGAGAGGTTGCACGGGATCGAAAGAAAAAGGCAAGTGACCAAATATCAGGAGCCAAAAATAATCCAAGAAAAGAAATTTTATTGTACATAGAGGATGACATGCGGGTCCCATTTTGCCGCAGCGGTCTCAACGTTTCCAAGGCGGCATAGGACCAAAAGAAAAATGAAGTAGACAGAAATCGGGGGTGAAAAAAATCCAAGAAGAAAGATTTCAATTGGGCTACATATGGACATCTGGGCCTTCGAACTATCCTGCTTGGCCTTTTGACTCGTACAATTTCAGCCCACTCCAAAACAGGAAAGTTCGGAATTTTCTAAAAAAAACAGGAAAGTACTATGCTTCGCAAAAACAAAAAAACAAGGAGATTCAACATATAAGTTTGTTTATGTAAAAATAAAGATTTAATTTATCCGTTTGCAATAGCTCAGAGCGCAATACACTGTTTATTGTCTGCAAAATAATCAAGATATCACATGTTTCTTGTACGGGGAGGCTGATATCGGGGACCCATGAGCCGACGAGCGTCGTCAACATTTTAAAGGCGGCAGGGGATGGAAAGAAAAAATAAACAAAAAATATGTTGGTACAAAATCTAAGAAAAGAAACATTTTCGTTCTAAGAGGATGACATGCGGGACCCATGAGGCAGCAACATCCTCAACGATTCCAAGGCGGCAGGGGATCAAAGAAAAAAAAGGTAATATCCAGAAATTAATTAGGGGTTCAAAATAAATCCATCAAAGGAAACTTTTATTATTCCCAGAGGATGACATGTGGGACTGACCTGCCAACAGCGTCCTCATCATTTCAAAGGGGGCAGGAGATCAAAAGAAAAAGGCAAGTAGCCAGAAATTAGGGGTCAAAAATAACTCCAAGAAAGGAAACTTTTATTGTTCGTAGAGGATGACATGCGGGACCCATGAGCCAGCAGCTTACTCAACGTTTCAAAGGCGGCATGCAATCGAAAGAAAAAGGCAAGTGACAAAATATCAGGAGCCAAAGATAATCCAAAAAAAACTTTATTGTACGTAGAGGTTGACATGCGGGTCCCAATTAGCAGCAGCGGTCTCAACGTTTCAAATGCGGCTTGAGATCAAAAGAAAAAAGAAAGTTGATTGTACATAGAGGATGACATGCGGGTCCCATGAGTCAGCAACTTACTCAACGTTTCCAAGGCGGCAGGGGATCAAAAGAAAAAGGAAATAGCCAAAAATCAGAGGGTAAAAAAAAACCCAAGAAAATAAACTTTTATAGCACATAGAGGATGACATGCGGGTCCGATGAGCCAGCAGGGTCCTCAACGTTTCAAACGTGGCATGAGATCGAAAGAAAAAGGCAAGTGACAAAATATCAGGAGCCAAAAATAATTCAAGAAAAGAAACTTGATTGTACATAGAGGATGACATGCGGGTCCCAATTAGCAGCAGCGGTATCACCGTTTGAGAAGCGGCAGGGGATCGAAAGAAAAAAGGCAAGTGACCAAATATGAGGTGCCAGAAAAATCCAAGAAAAGAATGTTTTATAGTACATAGAGGATGACATGTGGGTCCCATGAGCCTGCAGGTTGCTCAACGTTTCAAACGTGGCATGAGATCGAAAGAAAAAGGCAAGTGACCAAATATCAGGAGCCAAAAATAATTCAAGAAAAGAAACTTGATTATACATAGAGGATGACATACGGGTCCCATTTAGCAGCAGCGGTATCACCGTTTGAGAGGCTGCACGGGATCGAAAGAAAAAGGCAAGTGACCAAATATGAGGTTCCAAAAAAAATCCTAGAAAAGAAAGTTTTATAGTACATAGAGGATGACATGCGGGTCCCATGATCCTGCAGGTTCCTCAACGTTTCAAACGTGGCATGAGATCGAAAGAAAAAGGCAAGTGACCAAATATGAGGAGCCAAAAATAATTCAAGAAAATAAAGTTTTATAGTACATAGAGGATGACATGCGGGTCCCATGATCCTGCAGGTTCCTCAACATTTCAAACGTGGCATGAGATCGAAAGAAAAAGGCAAGTGACCAAATATTAGGAGCCGAAAATAATTCAAGAAAAGAAACTTGATTGTACATAGAGGATGACATGCGGGTCCCAATTTGCAGTAGCGGTATCACCGTTTGAGAAGCGGCAGGGGATCGAAAGAAAAAGGCAAGTGACCAAATATGAGGTGCCAAAAAAATCCAAGAAAAGAATGTTTTATAGTACATAGAGGATGACATGCGGGTCCCATTTGGAGCAGCGGTCTCAACGTTTCCAAGGCGGCAGAGAACCAAAAGAAAAATGAAGTAGCCAGAAATCAGGGGGTGAAAAAAATCCAAGAAGAAAGATTTCAATTGGGCTGCATCTGGACATCTGGGCCTTCGAACTATCCTGCTTGGCCTTTTCACTCGTACAATTTCAGCCCACTCCAAAATAGGAAAGTTCGGAATTTTCTAAAAAAAACAGGAAAGTCCTATGCTTCGCAAAAACAAAAAAACAAGGAGATTCAACATATAAGTTTGTTTATGTAAAAATAAAGATTTAATTTATCCGTTTGAAATAGCTCAGAGCGCAATACATTGTTTATTGTCTGCAAAATAATCAAGATATCACATGTTTCTTGTACGGGGAGGCTGACATCGGGGACCCATGAGCCAGCAGCGTCATCAATGTTTTAAAGACGGCAGGGGATGGAAAGAAAAAATAAACCAAAAATATGTTGGTAAACAATCCAAGAAAAGAAACATTTTCGTTCTAAGAGGATGACATGCGGGACCCATGAGGCAGCAGCATCCTCAGCGTTTATTGTTCATAGAGGCTGACATGTTGGACCCGTGAGCCGACGGCGTCCTCAACGTTTTAAAGGCGGCAGGAGATCGAAAGAAAAAATTAGCCAAAAATCATTTGGTAAACAAAATCCAAGAAAAGAAACGTTTACCGTTCTGAGAGGATGACATGCAGGACCTATGAGGCAGCAGCATCCTCAACGATTCCAAGGCGGCAGGGGATCAAAGAAAAAAAGGAAATATTCCGAAATTAATTAGGGGTTCAAAATAAATCCATCAAAGGAAACTTTTATTGTTCACAGAGGATGACATGTGGGACCGACCTACCAACGAGCGTCCTCATCGTTTCAAAGGGGGCAGGGAGATCAAAAGAAAAAGGCAAATAGCCAGAAATTAGGGGTCAAAAATAACTCCAAGAAAGGAAACTTTTATTGTTCGTAGAGGATGACATGCGGGACCCATGAGCCAGCAGCTTACTCAACGTTTCAAAGGCGGCATGAGATCGAAAGAAAAAAGCAAGTGACAAAATATCAGGAGACAAAGATAATCCAAGAAAAGAAACTTTATTGTACATAGAGAATGACATGCGGGTCCCATTTTGCAGCAGCGGTCCCAACGTTTCAAATGCGGCTTGAGATCAAAAGAAAAAAGAAAGTAGCCAGAAATTGGGGGGTAAAAAAACTCCAAGAAAGGAAAGTTTTATCGTTCATACAGGCTGACATGTGGGACCTATGAGCCAGCAGAGTCCTCAACGTTTCAAAGGCGGCAGGGGATCAAAAGAAAAAGGAAATAGCCAAAAAACAGAGGGTGAAAAAAAACCAAGAAAATGAACTTTTATAGTACATAGAGGATGACATGCGGGTCCCATGAGCCTACATGTTCCTCAACGTTTCAAACGTGGCATGAGATCGAAAGAAAAAGGCAAGTGACCAAATATCAGGATCCAAAAATAATTCAAGAAAAGAAACTTGATTGTACATAGAGGATGACATGCGGGTCCCATTTAGCAGCAGCGGTATCACCGTGTGAGAGGCTGCACGGGATCGAAAGAAAAAGGCAAGTGACCAAATATCAGGATCCAAAAGTAATTCAAGAAAAGAAAGTTTTATAGTACATAGAGGATGACATGCGGGTCCCATTTAGCGACGGCGGTCTCACCATTTGAGAGGCGGCGGGGGATCGAAAGAAAAAGGTAAGTGACCAAATATGAGGTGCCAAAAAAATCCAAGAAAAGAAAGTTTTATAGTACATAGAGGATGACATGCGGGTCCCATTTAGCAGCATCGGTATCACCGTTTGAGAGGAGGCAGGGGATCGAAAGAAAAAGGTAAGTGACCAAATATGAGGTTCCAAAAAAAATCCAAGAAAAGAAAGTTTTATAGTACATAGAGGATGACATGCGGGTCCCATTTAGCAGCAGCGGTCTCAACATTTCCAAGGAGGGAAGGGATCAAAAGAAAAATGAAGTAGCCAGAAATCAGGGGGTCAAAAAAAATCCAAGAATAGAAAGAATTTTGGTTCATAGAGGATGACATGCGGGACCCGAGATCCTGCATCGTAAACGGCTCGATCGGAGAGCGTTGAACGAGATGGCGCGATCGAGAAAAAAACAAATCCAGAGAGGCTGCCATCTGGGCCCTACATCCCTCGGCAGTGCGGATTTCCGTTGACTCGGCCGGCGAACCCGAGAATTCGAGATGCACCACGTCCCGGGCATCCATACGCAACGTTTTGGCCTGTTTCGTCGGGCTAGGTGGCCTCAAAAACGAGAAAAAAAACGTTTTGACATGCACAACGGACAGACCCAAAATCGTCGGCCATGGTACACCAGCAACCACGGCGCGACTTCAACTTCGTCGGCCATGGCAACTTTTCTTGTAGTGATATCTCATAAAAGAAATATGTAGCGATTACTAGAATAATCCACATAGACTATAAGCATCGTTACGGAAGATCTAATCTTATCTAGTCAACTCTTTGAACTTTGTCGTAAACAACTTTTCGACAAGTCGAGCTTCTTCAAGGATATTCCATCCAAGTCCATCAATTTTATAGATCTATTTACTTTCAAAAAGTATTCACCTATCTTGGATTCCATGGCGCTTAGCCATTTTAACGGAGTCAGGGCCCATCATAACTTCTTTGTATGTAGGTTGTTTATCATTGTTCAAAATCAATCCTTTGTCCACAAATCATTTATTTGATCACAAAGTAAACCATATCTACAAGGTTCAATAGGTACTTTGATCTCCATGACTATAACACTTTGTAGACATCGGAGCTATGATCTTCGTGGCCGCTTCCGGAACCATTTCCGGTGCTGCGCTACTCTGATCATCATGCTTAGGTTCATAAACCTTATCAAGTTCCATTGTCCTCCCACTCAAATACTTCGCTAGAAACAATTTGTTGGAAATAAGTAAGAAACATCGACAAATACTTTTGTCTTTGTCTCCATAGTGGAAAGAATTCCCAATCAATTCTTTGGGATAACCAACAAAGACATTCATCCGATTTTGGTTGTAAACTTATTTACTTATGCTAGGCATACCAAAATTTAAGAAAGGACTATTAGGTTTTATACCCATGCCATAACTCGTATGGTGTCATTTCAACGGATTATGATGATGCTCTATTTAGTGTAAAAGCGGTAGTCTCTAAAGCATAATCCACAAAAATATAATGGCGTCAATTAATTTTATATCATCATTAATCCAACAAGATTTGGATATGTCTCTCGGATACTCCATCATTACTATGATAATCCAAGAATAATTTCATAACTCTCTTCGATGTTCGCTAAAACTCGTAATTCAAATATTTCCACCATGATCCAATCATAGATATTTGAATTTTCTATTACGATGATTTCCACTTCATGCTGAAATTTATTTGAATCTATTCAAATGTTTCAAAACTTCTTCCTTATTGAATAAATATATCCTTATATATACACTCAATTCATTGTTGGAAGTTTTCATGAAGTAGAAGACTCTTCCGCACACAACTATGCCCAGTGAACCACATACATCATCATGTATGTTTCCACTAAGTTAGTTGCCCGTTCAACTCTTGGCCTGTGAACGGTATTTCAGTCATTATCTTTAGAAGAGATTTGCAAGCGTCAAACGATTCAAAAATCAAATGACTCCAAAAATCCATTTGCAAGGAGTTCCTTCATGCGTTCCTTTCTAACATGACCTAAATGGCGGTTCCAATAATAAGTGGAATTCACATCATATGCCTTATGGCATTTTAGCGTCAGTGTTATGCATGTGTGCTTAGCCATAAAGATTTATAATAACTTATCCATCATACATGGAATACTGTCATAATTTGAACAACTCATTTTTTTCATTTGACTAGAACAAAATAACAATCATGAAGTTCTTTATTATAAATCTGAAGGGATAGGTAGAATGCCAACGACGAACACAATAACACTTTATTTTGTTCCAGACGTGCATTCCTACCATATTCCTTGTCAGTCATTTAGGCCATCGTATTCTTGTATTGCGTTGTTTTGTATGACACCTCATACCAACCAATATGGTATAAATACCCAAGAATTTCATTGTGTGACCAAACAAGGAATACATTCATAACATGTATATCATCTATATACACCTGAGCTAGACTTTCTAGTCTTTTCTTTCTTTCTTCCAAAATCTTTTGTAGTTTCTCTTTTAGCTTTCCTCATTTTCAGAAAACACTTCACCTTCAATAACTTCTAGGTACATTGGTCAAATACCAATAACCTTGAGGTTCTTACTTTAAAGTTGATCATCATATGACAAGTGTTCCAGATTTCACTATTAGTAACTTTGTAATGTGATGAACAATTTCACTCGTAATCTTATCCATCAAATCATGACGACTTTCCGAGACCATGTCTGTACATGCTAGGCTCGTAAAGTTTAACCTCAGTATTCGCATGTGCAAACCTGGCTTGCACCCGTTGTATGCACACATAGAATCTATAACACCTGATCATCATGTGATGCTTCGAAACGATGAGTCTTAGCAACGGTGCATACTAAGGACGACCACTTCATGGATATGCGAATATCGTTAGTGCCCAACTAGTTGGAGGATTGGGATGCCTAGCATCTTCAACGTTCGTACATTCTCATAAAACTTATGAGTTTATGTAGTCTCACTAAATTATATTCTATCATCTTGCACTAAGGTCTTAGATATCACATATATCTCATAGCTCGCTTATTTCTGGAAAAAAAATCAGCTCCTTACTTTTCAACGGATTTGAACTTCAAATTTCACGGAGACAAGATGATTTCAGGTACTAATTGAAACCATTGTTCTTTGAATCAGCAATGTGAGGTTTACTAAAAGTTTGCTATAGGACTTAATCATTTCTTGATTCTTTAACAATACGGTACCAGTCCGTAAAGTTTCTTTTCAGACTTAACAATATTTTCTCAATTATAAGACTAGCGCATGGTAGATAACGGATGCCAAGTCTACAAATTTAATTCGAAATACTATTCAGACTATGTTCATGATAATTAGTTCAAAGTAATATGGAACACTTGTCATATGATGATCAACTTCATAGTTACTAATGAACTCCCACTTAATACAACATCCCTCATAGTTGTTTAGTGGCACACGATCCATATCCACTACACCAAAACCGATCATCACGTGAGATGATGTAACTTCAATCACTACTAGGAAAAGGCTTAAAGCCGCACTTCTTACCGCCGGCAAGCCCGCTTGGAGGTGGCCGGCGATAACTTACCGCCGACGAGTTGGTTTGGGGTCGCCGGGGATATGCCCCTTACCACCGGCGAGTCCGAACTGAAACCGCCAGGGGTAAATTGGGCCGAAAGCATCCAGACGAACCTCCCATTACCGCCGGCGAATTGGTCTGAAAACGCTGGGGGTAATTTTAATACTGCCAGCGAGGCTGAACTGAAAACGCCGGGGGTATTTGGTGGTCCGATGCCACCAGTCCCTTCCACCCCCACACACATATCCCACATACTTGCCTTCAAAAAAAATCCCCACGTACTCCCCAATCCCCAACCCCTCACCCGCACGCCGACCTCTATCTCTCTCTGTAGCCCCTCCCCTCGTTCCCCTTGTTCCCACAGTGCCACACGTACCAGCAGAGGGGAGGGATCGATCTCTCCTCCCACCTCCTCATCCATGGCGCCGCCCTGGATCGGCTGCCGCGCGCCACCCTCATCCTGATCCTGCTCGCCCTCCACCTCTCCCTCTCCGTCGCCGCCCAGTTCAAGGGCTTCGACTCCGACGAGCTCCCGCACGCTGCCGCCGCCGATCTCGCGTCCCCGGACGACGACGACGACTAGGGGCTCGACCTCGACGTCGACCTCCCGCCCCTGCCGCCCATCTTCGTCTCTGTCTCCTCCCCCTCCCCTCCCGTTACCACCAGCACCGCACCGGCCGAGTCCGCCCCGTCAGATCCCTCCGCCGCGGACCCCCACGGAGCTCCTCCGCGCCTTCTTGATACGCGTACAACACGCGTCCGTTGGGAACCCCAAGAGGAAGGTGTGATGCGTACATCGGCAAGTTTTCCCTCAGTATGAAACCAAGGTTTATCGAACCAGTAGGAGCCAAGAAGCACGTTGAAGGTTGATGGCGGCGAGATGTAGTGCGGCGCAACACCGGGGATTCCGGCGCCAACGTGGAACCTGCACAACACAACCAAAGTACTTTGCCCCAACGAAACGAGTGAGGTTGTCAATCTCACCGGCTTGCTGTAACAAAGGATTAGATGTATAGTGTAGATGATGACTGTTTGCGAGAGAACAGGTAGAACAATTGCGATAGATTGTATTTCAGATGTAAAGAATTGGACCGGGGTCCACAGTTCACTAGTGGTGTCTCTCCCATAAGATAAATAGCATGTTGGGTGAACAAATTACAGTTGGGCAATTGACAAATAGAGAGGGTATGACCATGCACATACATGACATGATGAGTATAGTGAGATTTAATTGGGCATTACGACAAAGTACATAGACCGCTATCCAGCATGCATCTATGCCTAAAAATTCCACCTTCAGGTTATCATCCGAACCCCTTCCAGTATTAAGTTGCTAACAACAGACAATTGCATTAAGTATGGTGCTTAATGTAATCAATAACTACATCCTCGGACATAGCATCAATGTTTTATCCCTAGTGGCAACAGCACATCCATAACCTTAGAGGTTTCTATCACTCCCACAGATTCAGGGAGACATGAACCCACTATCGAGCATAAATACTCCCTCTTGGAGTTAAGAGTAAAAACTTGGCCAGAGCCTCTACTAATAACGGAGAGCATGCAAGATCATAAACAACACATAGATATAAATTGATAATCAACATAACATAGTATTCTCTATCCATCGGATCCCAACAAACACAACATATAGCATTACAGATAGATGATCTTGATCATGTTCGGCAGCTCACAAGACCCGACAATGAAGCATAATGAGGAGAAGACAACCATCTAGCTACTGATATGGACCCATAGTCCAGGGGTAGACTACTCACACATCACTCCGGAGGCGACCATGGCGGTGTAGAGTCCGCCTGGAGATGATTCCCCTCTCCGGCAGGGTGCCGGAGGCGATCTCCTGAATCCCCCGAGATGGGATTGGCGGCGGCGGCGTCTCTGGAAGGTTTTCCGTATCGTGGCTCTCGGTACTGGGGGTTTCGCGACGAAGGCTATTTGTAGGCGGAAGGGCAGGTCAAGGGTCGTCACGAGGGGCCCACATGATAGGTCGGTGTGGCTAAGGGCTGGGCCGCGCCGCCCTATCATCTGGCCGCCTCGTGGCCCCACTTCGTCAGCTCTCCGGTCTTCTGGAAGCTTCGTGTGAAAATAGGCCCCTGGGCGTTGATTTCCTCCAATTCCGAGAATATTTCCTTACTAGGATTTCTGAAACCAAAAACAGCAGAAAACAGCAACTGGCCCTTCGGCATCTTGTTAATAGGTTAGTTCCAGAAAATGCATAATAATGACATAAAGTATGCATAAAACATGTAGATATCATCAATAATGTGGCATGGAACATAAGAAATTATCGATACGTCGGAGACGTATTAGCATCCCCAAGCTTAGTTTCTGCTCGTCCCGAGCAGGTAAACGATAACAAAGATAATTTCTGGAGTGACATGCCATCATAACCTTGATCATACTATTGTAAGCATATGTAATGAATGCAGCGATCAAACAATGTAAATGACATGAGTAAACAAATGAATCATATAGCAAAGACTTTTCATGAATAGTACTTCAAGACAAGCATCAATAAGCCTTGCATAAGAGTTAACTCATAAATCAATAATTCAAAGTAAAGGTATTGAAGCAACACAATGGAAGATTAAGTTTCAGCGGTTGCTTTCAACTTGTAACATGTATATCTCATGGATATTGTCAATGCAAAGTAATATAACAAGTGCAATATGCAAGTATGTAGGAAGCAATGCACAGTTCACACAAGTGTTTGCTTCTTGAGGTGGAGAGAGATAGGTGAACTGACTCAACATAAAAGTAATAAAGAAAGGTCCTTATAAGAGGAAAGCATCGATTGCTATATTTGTGCTAGAGCTTTGGTTTTGAAAACAAGAAACAATTTTGTCAATGGTAGTAATAAAGCATATGTGTTATGTAAATTATATCTTACAAGTTGCAAGCCTCATGCATAGTATACTAATAGTGCCCGCACCTTGTCCTAATTAGCTTGGATTACCGGGATTATCACAATGCACATGTTTTAACCAAGTGTCACAAAGGGGTACCTCTATGCCGCCTGTACAAAGGTCTAAGGAGAAAGCTCGCATTGGATTTCTCGCTATTGATTATTCTCAACTTAGACATCCATACCGGGACAACATAGACAACAGATAATGGACTTCTCTTTTATGCATAAGCATGTAGCAACAATTAATGTTCTCATATGAGATTGAGGATATATGTCCAAAACTGAAACTTCCACCATGATTCATGTCTTTAGTTAGTGGCCCAATGTTCTTCTCTAACAATATGCATGCTCTAACCATGAAATAGGTGGTAAATCTCCCTTACTTCAGACAAGACGGACATGCATAGAAACTCACATGATATTCAACAAATAGTAGTTGATGGCGTCCCCAGGAACATGGTTATCGCACAACAAGCAACTTAATAAGAGATAAAGTGCATAAGTACATATTCGATACCACAATAGTTTTTAGGCTATTTGTTCCATGAGCTATATATTGTAAAGGTAGAGGATAGAAATTTTAAAGGTAGCACTCCAGCAATTTACTTTGGAATGGCGGAGAAATACCATGTAGTAGGTAGGTATGGTGGACACAAATGGCATAGTGGTTGGCTCAAGGATTTTGGATGCATGAGAAGTATTCCCTCTCGATACAAGGTTTAGGCTAGCAAGGTTTATTTGAAACAAACACAAGGATGAAGCGGTGCAGCAAAACTCACATAAAAGACATATTGTAAACATTATAAGACTCTACACCGTCTTCCTTGTTGTTCAAACTCAATACTAGAAATTATCTAGACTTTAGAGAGACCAAATATGCAAACCAAATTTTAGCAAGCTCTATGTATTTCTTCATTAATGGGTGCAAAGTATATGATGCAAGAGCTTAAACATGAGCACAACAATTGCCAAGTATCACATTATCCAAGACATTTTAGCAATTACTACATGTAGCATTTTCCAATTCCAACCATATAACAATTTAACGAAGAAGAAACTTCGCCATGAATACTATGAGTAAAGCCTAAGGACATACTTGTCCATATGCAACAGCGGAGCGTGTCTCTCTCCCACACAAAGAATGCTAGGATCCATTTTATTCAAACAAAACAAAAACAAAAACAAACCGACGCTCCAAGCAAAGCACATAAGATGTGATGGAATAAAAATATAGTTTCGGGGAGGAACTCGATAATGTTGTCGATGAAGAAGGGGATTCCTTGGGCATCCCCAAGCTTAGACGCTTGAGTCTTCTTGATATATGCAGGGGTGAACCACCGGGGCATCCCTAAGCTTAGAGCTTTCACTCTCCTTGATCATGTTGTATCCTCTCCCTCTCTTGATCCTTGAAAACTTCCTCCACACCAAACTCAAAACAACTCATTAGAGAGTTAGTGCACAATCAAAATATACATGTTCAGAGGTGAGATAATCATTCTTAACACTTCTGGACATTGCACAAAGCTACTGAAAGTTAATAGAATCAAAATATCCATCGAACATATCAAAACAGGCAATGCGAAATAAAAGGCAGAATCTGTCAAAACAGAACAGTTCATAAAGACGAATTTTATTGAGGCACCAGACTTGCTCAAATGAAAATGCTCAAATTGGATGAAAGTTGCGTAAATATCTGAGTATCACTCACGTAAATTGGCATAATTTTCTGAGTTACATACAGAGATTTTTTCCCAGATTCGTGACAGCAAAGAAATCTGTTTCTGCGCAGTAATCCAAATCTAGTATGAACCTTACTATCAACGACTTTACTTGGCACAAAAAAACACAAAACTAAGATAAGGAGAGGTTGCTATAGTAGTAAACAACTTCCAAGACTCAAAATAAAAATAAAAGTACTGTAGTAAAAACATGGGTTGTCTCCCATAAGCGCTTTTCTTTAACGTCTTTTAGCTAGGCGCAGAAAGTGTGTATCAAGTATTATCAAGAGACGAAGTGTCAACATCATAATTTGTTCTAATGATAGAATCAAAAGGTAACTTCATTCTCTTTCTAGGGCAGTGTTCCATACCTTTCTTGAGAGGAAATTGATATTTAATATTACCTTCCTTCATATCAATGATAGCACCAACGAGTTCGAAGAAAAGGTCTTCCCAATATAATGGGACAAGATGCATTGCATTCAATATCCAAGACAACAAAATCAACGGGGACAAGGTTATTGTTAATGGTAATGCGAACATTATCAACTCTCCCCAAAGGTTTCTTTGTAGAATGATCAGCAAGATTAACATCCAAATAACAATTTTTCAATGGTGCCAAGTCAAGCATATTATAAATCTTCTTAGGCATAACGGAAATACTTGCACCAAGATCACATAAAGCATTACAATCAAAGTCATTGACCTTCATCTGAATGATGGGCTCCCAACCATCCTCTAGCTTCCTAGGAATAGAAGCTTCGCGGTCTAATTTCTCTTCTCTAGCTTTTATGAGAGCATTTGTAATATGTTTCGTGAAAGCCAAGTTTATAGCACTAGCATTAGGACTCTTAGCAAGTTTTTGTAAGAACTTTATAAATTCAGAGATGTGGCAATCATCAAAATTCAAACCATTATAATCTAAAGCAATGGGATCATCATCCCCAATGTTGGAAAAAATTTCAGCGAGTTTTATCACAGAGCAGTTTCAGCGGTTTTAGCGGTTTACGCAGTTTTTCGCGCTTTGCATTTGAAGTGGAAACATTGCTAACACCAATTCTTTTATTATTAATAGTAGGAGGTGTAGAAACATGTGTAGCATTAGCATTACTAGTGGTGGTAATAGTCCAAACTTTAGCTATATTATCTTCTTTTTCATTTTCTTCTCTTTCCCACCTAGCACGCAATTCGGCCATCAATCTTATATTCTCATTAATTCTAACTTGGATGGAATTTGCTGTAGTAGCAATTTTATTGTCAATATCCTCAGGTTTAGCAGCCATTTTATTTATTAAAGAAGATTGTGACGCAGACATGTATGAGATTCGGTTTTCAGCATTTGCAAGTTTAGTTTGTAGCCCAGAGATCTCCATATTCAAATTTTCAAGTTGATTTCCTATATTCTTCAACAGGGTAGATTGTTCATTCAAAGTTTTAGTAAACAATTTATTTTGCTCATATTGTGATTGCATAAAGCTCTTGGTGGATCTTTCAATTTCTAATATCTTTTCCTCATTAGGTGGAACATATCTACCATAAGAGTTACCATTAGCAGGATATGGCCTAGAATCATTGTAATTGTTATTTTTAATGAAATTCACATCAACATATTCTTTTTGAGCACCCAATGACGCTAACGAAACATTATTAGGATCAACATTAGTCCTACCATTCGCAAGCATAGACATAATAGCATCAATCTTATCACTCAAGGAAGAGGTTTCTTCGACAGAGTTTACCTTCTTACCTTGTGGAGCTCTTTCCGTGTGCCATTCAGAGTAATTAATCATCATATTATCAAGAAGCTTTGTTGCCTCGCCAAGAGTGATGGACATAAAGGTACCTCCAGCAGCTGAATCCAATAGGTTCCGCGAAGAAAAATTCAGTCCTGCATAAAAGGTTTGGATGATCATCCAAGTAGTCAGTCCATGGGTTGGGAAATTTTTAACCAAAGATTTCATTATTTCCCATGATTGTGCAACATGCTCAGTATCCAATTGTTTAAAATTCATTATGCTACTCCTCAAAGATATAATTTTAGCAGGGGATAATATCTACCAATAAAAGCATCCTTACATTTAGTCCATGAATCAATACTATTCTTAGGCAGAGATAGCAACCAATCTTTAGCTCTTCCTCTTAATAAGAAAGGGAACAATTTTAATTTTATAATGTCACCATCTACATCTTTATACTTTTGCATTTCACAAAATTCAACAAAATTATTGTGATGGGCAGCAGCATCATCAGAACTAACACCAAAAAATTGCTCTCGCATAACAAGATTTAGTAAAGCAGGTTTAATTTTAAAGAATTCTGCTGTAGTAGCAGGTGGAGCAACAGGTGTGCATAAGAAATCATTATTATTTGTTGTTGTGAAGTCACACAACTTAGTATTTTCAGGAGTACCCATTTTAGCAGTAGTAAATAAAGCAAACGAGATAAAGTAAATGCAAGTAACTAATTTTTTGTGTTTTTGATATAGAGTGCAAGACAGTAAATAAAGTAAAGCTAGCAACTAATTTTTTTGTATTTTGATTTAATGCAGCAAACAAAGTAGTAAATAAAATAAAGCAAGACAAAAACAAAGTAAAGAGATTGGGATGTGGAGACTCCCCTTGCAGCGTGTCTTGATCTCCCCGGCAACGGCGCCAGAAAATCTGCTTGATACGCGTACGAGCACGCGTCCGTTGGGAACCCCAAGAGGAAGGTGTGATGCGTACAGCGGCAAGTTTTCCCTCGGTATGAAACCAAGGTTTATCGAACCAGTAGGAGCCAAGAAGCACGTTGAAGGTTGATGGCGGCGAGATGTAGTGCGGCGCAACACCAGGGATTCCGGCGCCAACGTGGAACCTGCACAACACAACCAAAGTACTTTGCCCCAACGAAACAGTGAGGTTGTCAATCTCACCGGCTTGCTGTAACAAAGGATTAGATGTATAGTGTGGATGATGATTGTTTGCAGATAACAGTAGAACAATTGCAGTAGATTGTATTTCAGATGTAAAGAATTGGACCGGGGTCCACAGTTCACTAGTGGTGTCTCTCCCATAACATAAATAGCATGTTGGGTGAACAAATTACAGTTGGGCAATTGACAAATAGAGAGGGCATGACCATGCACATACATGACATGATGAGTATAGTGAGATTTAATTGAGCATTATGACAAAGTACATAGACCGCTATCCAGCATGCATCTATGCCTAAAAAGTCCACCTTCAGGTTATCATCCGAACCCCTTCCAGTATTAAGTTGCTAACAACAGACAATTGCATTAAGTATGGTGCGTAATGTAATCAATAACTACATCCTCGGACATAGCATCAATGTTTTATCCCTAGTGGCAACAAGCACATCCATAACCTTAGAGGTTTCTGTCACTCCCCAGATTCACGGAGACATGAACCCACTATCGAGCATAAATACTCCCTCTTGGAGTTAAGAGTAAAAACTTGGCCAGAGCCACTACTAATAACGGAGAGCATGCAAGATCATAAACAACACATAGATATAAATTGATAATCAACATAACATAGTATTCTCTATCCATCGGATCCCAACAAACACAACATATAGCATTACAGATAGATGATCTTGATCATGTTCGGCATCTCACAAGACCCGACAATGAAGCATAATGAGGAGAAGACAATGATACGTCCAATTTGCATCACTATTTTATATCATAATTTGCTGTTATTCATTGATATATTTCATATTGGGACACAATACTTATGTTATTTCATCTATTTTGCATGTTTCATCATTATTGGAGGATCAAGCACCGGAGCCAGGATTCTGCTGGAAAAAGCACCGTCAGAACGCAATATTTCGGAAGATCAACTGTGGAAGGAAATTATACCAAAAATCCTATTTTTCCAGATGACGAAGGAAGCCAGAAGGGGGAGCTGAGAAGGCCCAAGGTGGGGCCAGACCACAGGCCGGCGCGGCCCATGGCCTGGCCGCGCCACCTTGTGGTGTGGGGGCCCCACAGCCCCTTTCGCCTCCTTTTCTTCGCGAAACCCTTCGTCCCGAAGACCTAAGCCAGAGAGGGTACCTCACGAAGAGTTACAGCCGCCTCTGCGGGGCGGAGAACACCAGAGAGAAAAGAGCTCTCCGGTGGGCAGGAATCCGCCGGGGAAATTCCCTCCCGGAGGGGGAAATCGACGCCATCGTCACCGTCATTGAGCTGGACATCATCTCCATCACCATCATCATCATCTCCACCATCATCACCACCGTCTCCACCGCTGGACACCGTCACCGCCGTAGCAATTTGGGTTTGATCTTGATTGTTTGATAGGGGAAACTCTCCCGGTATCGATTTCTACTTGTTGTTGATGCTATTGAGTGAAACCATTGAACCAAGTTTATGTTCAGATTGTTATTCATCATCATATCACCTCTGATCATGTTCCATATGATGTCTTGTGAGTAGTTCGTTTAGTTCTTGAGGACATGGGTGAAGTCTAACTGTTAGTAGTGAACTATGGTTGAGTAATATTCAATGGTATGATATTTAAGTTGTGGTGTTATTCTTCTAGTGGTGTCATGTGAACGTCGACTACATGACACTTCACCTTTATGGGCCTAGGGGAATGCATCTTGTACTAGTTTGCCGATTGCGGGGTTGCCGGAGTGACGAAACCTAAACCCCGTTGGTATATCGATGCGAGGAGGGATAGCGGGATCTCGAGTTTAAGGCTGTGGTTAGATTTATTCTTAATTACTTTCTTGTAGTTGCGGATGCTTGCAAGGGGTATAATCACAAGTATGTATTAGTACTAGGAAGGGTGGTACATTAGCATAGGTTCACCCACACAACACTTATCATAACAATGAAGATTATTTAGCCGTATGTAGCGAAAGCACTAGACTAAAATCCCGTGTGTCCTCGAGAAAGTTTGGTCATTATAAGTAAACAAACCGGCTTGTCCTTTGTGCTAAAAAGGATTGGGCCACTCGCTGCAATTGTTACTCTCGCACTTTACTTACTCGTACTTTATTCAACTGTTACATCAAAAACCCCTGAATACTTGTCTGTGAGCATTTACAGGGAATCCTTCATCGAAACTGCTTGCCAACACCTTCTGCTCCTCGTTGGGATCGACATTCTTACTTATCGAAAATCCTACGATACACCCCCTATACTTGTGGGTCATCAAGACTATTTTCTGGCGCCGTTGCCGGGGAGTGAAGCGCTATTGGTAAGTGGAATTGGTAAGGAAAACCTTTACTGTTTGCGCTGATTTTATTTCTGCCTGCTGCTATAAGTCATTATGGAGAGATCTTCTCTTCAATTTCTATTTGGGAAATCTACTACTACTGCAACGGTAGTGGATGAGGCGCCAGGTGAGGAAGTGATACCATATAAAATATCTATGAAAATTATTGAACGTGTTATGGATAACCGCTATGAAGGGGATGGAACTGTCCACCCTGGAGATCATTTATTGTTCTTACATGAATTATGCGGTTTATTCAAGTGTGCAGGTTTTGCTATGGATGAATTGAGGAAGAAACTATTCTCTATATCGCTGTCTGGTAAGGCGGCGCATTGGTATAAATTACTGGATAATGGGGATTCTCTTGAATGGAATGATATTGTGCCCCGGTTTTATTCTAAGTTCTATCCTCCAAGTGAAATTCACAAGGATCGGAATCGCATATATAATTTTTGGCCTCATGATGGAGAGAGTATTGCCCAAGCTTGGGGGAGATTGAAGTCTTTAATGATCAAATGCCCCATTCATGAGCTTCCTGGTAATGTTATTATTGATAATTTCTATGCAAGACTTTCTTTTCAAGACAAGACCTTGCTGGATACTTCCTGTTCTGGATCATTTACACGCAACAAAGAAGAGTTTAAAAGGGACCTTCTTGATCGGATCCAAGAAAATATCGAAGGTTGGGAGAACGACAAGGATAGAGAATCGGGTATAATTTATGATTATAAATGCATTGAAGTTTTTATGGATACCGATAAATTTCGTAATATGAGTGCTACATATGGTCTTGATTCTCAAGTTGCTGCAAATCTTTATAAAGCTTTTGCCTCTCATTATGAATTGCCTAAGAAGAATTTTGATAAGTATCATGAACCGTATAAAGATAAAATTGATTCATCTATTAATAAATGCGTTGTAGTTGAAACTGCTGATCATGTTATTCCCGAAGCTTATATTGAAAAAACTCCTTTCCCTCGCTAAAATGAAGGAGTACTCTGTTATAAATAGTGCGGTTCATAAAAGTGAAAAGAAACCCGTAGAACCCGAAGAACAAATAAAAAGTTGAACCTCGTTGTTGCAATAGTTAAAGATCTTGTGACTCGAAAATGTGGAGGATGGTCATATTATTTTCTCGTGAAGATGCTTCTAATATTGTTTCACATCCTAATAAACCCAAACAAGTTAGTGTTCCTATGCTATCTCGTTAGAATTGGTGATCATTGCTATTATGGATTATGTGATATTGGTGCAAGTGTTAGTGCTATTCCTTATGAGCTTTACACGGAGATTATGCACGAAATTGATTCTTGTGAACTTGAAGATATTGATGTGGTTATTCAGCTGGCTAATAGAGAAACTATTTCTCCAATTGGTATTGTTCGAGATGTAGAAGTTCTATGTGGTAAGATTAAATATCCTGCTGACTTTTTGGTACTTGGTTCTCGCTGCTAGTGATTATTGTCCTATCATTTTTGGTAGACCTTTTCTAAATACTTGTGGAGCTATTATAGATTGCAAGAAAGAGAAAATTTTGACTAAATTTGCTGGTGAATCTTATGAGTTTAACTTCTCTAAATTTACCAAAACTCCTTATAAAACTGATTTTCCTAGTAATGATTTTAAAATGGAACAGTGTGCATCTATTGTTCTTGTTCCTAATAAACCTTTGCAGCAACATTTGGAGAATAGCGAGAGTGAAGTTTTTAGGAAAGAAAGAGATGAGCTTGAGGAAATTTTTCTTCGCCAACCTATTCTCAAGCATGATTTACCGGTGGAAGATTTGGGTACAACACCGCCACCAAAGGAAGATCCTGTTTTTGAATTAAAGCCTTTGCCTGATAATCTTAAATATGCTCATATTGATGACAAGAAAATATATCCTGTTATTATTAGTTCTAAGCTTTCAGAGATTGAGGAAGAAAGGTTATTGGAAATATTGAAGAAACACCGAGGAGCTATTGGCTACACTCTTGATGATTTGAAGGGGATTTCTCCTTCTATTTGCCAACATGATATTAATATGGAAGATGATGCAAAGCCTGTTGTTGAACATCAGCGTCGTCTAATTCCGAAGATGAAGGAGGTGGTAAGGAATGAGGTATTAAAACTTCTTGAAGCTGGTATTATATATCCTATTGCTGATAGTAGATGGGTTAGTCCTGTGCATTGCGTTCCCAAGAAAGGAGGAATGACTCGTTGTGCCTAATGATAATGATGAGCTCATCCCTCAAAGAGTAGTTGTAGGGTATAGAATGTGCATTGATTTTCTAAAAGTTAATAAAGTTACTAAGAAAGATCATTACCCTTTACCATTTATTGATCAAATGCTAGAAAGATTGTCTAAAAATACTCATTTTTGCTTTCTTGATGGTTATTCCGGGTTTTCACAAATTGTCTGTTAAAACTAAAGATCAAGAGAAAACCACTTTTACTTGTCCCTATGGAACTTATGCTTATAGACGTATGCCTTTTGGTTTATGTAATGCTCCTGCTACTTTTCAAAGATGCATGTCTGCTATTTTTTATGGTTTTTGCGAGAGTATTGTAGAGGTATTCATGGATGATTTTTCCGTCTATGGGAATTCTTTTGATAGTTGCTTGCGAAACCTTGATAAAGTTTTGCGGAGATGTGAAGAAACTAACCTTGTTCTTAATTGGGAGAAATGCCACTTTATGGTTAATGAAGGAATTGTATTGGGACATAAAATTTCGAGAGAGGTATTGAAGTTGATAGAGCTAAAGTTGAAGCAATTGAGAAGATGCCCTATCCGAGGGATGTTAAAGGTATTCGTAGTGTTCTTGGTCATGCTGGGTTTTATAGGAGATTTATTAAAGATTTCTCCAAGATTTCAAAGCCTCTTACTAATCCTCTTCAAAAAGACGTACCTTTTGTTTTTGATGATGATTGTAAGGAAGCTTTTGAAACTCTAAAGAAAGCCTTAACAACTGCTCCTGTAGTTGAACCTCCTGATTGGAATTTGCCTTTTGAAATTATGTGTGATGCTAGTGATTTTGCTGTAGGCGCTGTTCTTGGACAGCGAGTAGATAAAAAACTGAATGTTATTCATTATGCTAGTAAAACTCTTGATGCTGCTCAAAGAAATTATGCTACACCTGAAAAAGAATTATTAGCTGTAGTCTTTGCTTGTGATAAATTTAGATCTTATATTGTTGATTCAAAAGTTACGATTCATACTGATCATGCTGCAATTAGATACCTTATGACAAAGAAAGATGCTAAGCCAAGGCTTATTAGATGGGTACTTCTTTTGCAAGAATTTGATTTACATATTGTTGATAGGAAAGGTGCTGATAATCCTGTTGCTGATAATTTGTCTAGATTGGAAAATATTGCTTATGATCCTATTCCTGTTAATGATAGTTTTCCAAATGAACAATTGGCTGTAATAAAGGTGAGCTTGCGAGACAGTCCTTGGTGTGCTGATTATGCTAACTTTATTGTTTCCAAGTACTTGCCTCCAACCTTTTCAGCTCAGCAAAGGAGGAAATTCTTTTATGACTTGAGGCATTATTTCTGGGATGACCCACACTTATATAAAGAAGGAGTGGATGGTATTATGCGAAGATGTGTTCCCGAATATGAACAACAAGAGATATTGAGTAAATGTCATGGTAGTGCTTATGGAGGACATCACGCCGGAGAAAGAACCGCGCAAAAGGTTCTACAATCAGGTTTTTATTGGCCAACTCTCTTCAAGGATGCGAGAAAGTTTATTTTATCTTGTGATGAATGCCAAAGGGTTGGTAATATCTCCAGACGTAATGAAATGCCTATGAATTATACTCTTGTTATTGAACCATTTGATTGTTGGGGATTTGACTTCATGGGATGTAACATCCCAAGTTTTCAATAAAAGGAACAAGAGAGAAATTCAAGAATCCAAAAATCAGAGCCAACAAAAACTTTTTCTCATCATATAGGACTATGCATATAGCTCACCTTATTAATTAATTGAGTGTGCTTTTGCCATGATGCTTGCTTATGTGTTCTCTCTCACTCTAAAACCCTAGCAATGATCACTTGATCATCCAAAGTCAAATAAAAATAAAATAGAAAAGAAATTCTAAAAATCAACTTCACACCCACATATGGCCTATGCCATTTTTACAAATCTTTGATCTAGGCCATTTTGGTTTGCACCATTAGTTGTAAATAGATACTAAACACTTATTAACACCTTTGGAATCAAACAAACTCAATTCAAATCAAATTTGAATCAAAATTGAGCTCACATATGATTATGGTCATATGTGACAATTTCAGCAGGATACCCACTTTGAGCCCCTGGTTTTCAACTTTATCTTTCTACACTTGGCCAACTCTTTGCACCTCTTCCAAGATCTCATCAAGGACTACAACTTTGCTCAAGGGACCCACCTCTAACTCTGTCTCAAATTCAAATGGCAAGCAAGCAAAGTCAGGACTTTGAAACATATGTAAGATCATATGCATTTTGGGATTTTGCAAAACAACTCCAAATTGAACCAAACCACCACCATTCTACTCCTTTTATTATATGATTACAACCCACCAAAAGAATTTCAAAATTCAAAAATCATTTTCTTTCGGCCATTTTGACAAACACCTTGCAGGCAGGGGTGAAACAAGTGCCCATACTGAATTTTTACCTTGGACTTGGTCCAACCCTGCCCTCTCTGCACCACTGGACCCTCCTCTCACCTCAAGGCATCACCTCCACCACTTGCCAAGCACTGGAGCACGGCCAACTTGACAAATCTGGCCATGCCGTGGCATGGCATGCCACCACCATGCCACTCTCACCTCTGGCCATCTCTGGCCCGAACCACCATGTCCACTAGCTTCCTCTCACCTCCCTGGACACGCTCATGCCACCCCTTGACCGAGAATGAGCTCGCACGCGTCAGCACACGCACGCCCAGGGACGCCCAGGACAGGCCCATGCCGCGCTAGGGCGCGCATGGTGTCCGCGTTGGACGCGCCAGAGCGCCAGCTGCCCGGAGCCCCTGCGCCACCTCGACCTCTCCTCTCAGCGCCAGTCGACGCGCGACGAGTCCCTGGACCAACTAGACACGTCCACTTGACCGCGGGAACGCCGCAGGTGACGAGCGCGTCCACGACCGTCCGCCATGACCTGCGCGCTCCCGTCAAGCTCACCGCCGCTGTAGACCCTCGTCTTCACCGCCAGCACGCGCGTCAGCCTCGCCAGGACACCAGCAACCAGACCAGCCCATCCCTTGCCCCTTCGACGCCCTGGAACGACGACACCGTCGACGACCTAGCTCCGCCCCTCGGTACTGCCTCGCCACTATAAAAGGAGGACCCCTCCCATTGATCTGAGCACACCATCCTCCTCCACTCATCCTCACAACTCTCCTCGCCACCTCAATTTCACCAATTAGTCGTCGGAGGCCTCCAATCGTAAGCTCGCCGCCGCCAGTACACGGAGTTCGCCGGAGCAGGAGGCCACCCCAGGACACGCCGCTGCTTCCATCTGCTTCCTCGTCATCGACAACCTCTCCGTCCATCGTCGCCGACCATCACCGCGCCGCCGGTGAGCCTCCGACCCCCTAGCCACGCCGCGTCAGTGGCCAGTTCTCCTCGGAGACGACGACGCTCGTCGTCCGTCCGATCCTCGCCTAATCCTACGGCGCAGACATGCGCGTACCGCTTCGGTCGTTATGACCTACTGACGCGTGGGACCTACCGTCAGACGGCCTGCTCGCGCTGGACGCGAAGTGGGCTAGCCCAAATCCTTTTTCTCTCTGCAGCCCAGCTAGTTTCCCGCGCGAGCTCACTAGTTTGAATTCAAATTTTCCAGAATAGATGAAATATGCAATCTGATGCCAAGTTTAAATTTCAATAGGGACAAATCTACTCGGCCAAATTTTACAAACTTGATATGTTTGGAAACCTTAGGAAATTATCTACACAATGCCACTGGTTAGAACACTAGATCTATTGTAGAAATAAAGTGACAAAATAAACAAGCAGGGACTTTTCTGCCTTACAATAATTCTTAAAAATCAACCATAAATTCTTTTCAGTTAATTCCACCTCCAATAATTCACATTTCACTTATACTAATTGTTTCTACAAAAATATGCCATGCTTACTTTGAATGATCATGGCTTAGTTGATTTAAATTACTTTATAGCTATTTCTAGTCAAAGATATTGTCCAAAACTATTAAGAAATCTTATGAGAGAGTTTCTCTCATTTAAATCTTGTCACCACCAATTCCAAATGAAGTAGAGACTCTGGTCATTTAGGACTCATAGGAATTGTTGGTGATATTAAATCTTTGCTATGCTAAAACTAAATAGTATAAGGTGCTCACCTCATTTAAATCATTTTCTCAAAATGATAAGTGTGAAGAGGTTGACTTGGGTCAACCTAGGTCACATATTATGCATAAGAGAAATTAAATCTTAATAAGATAATGAGAGGAAATTATTTCTCTGAATAATTCAAAGTAACATTTAAGATTAGTATGAGAGGAAATTATTTTTCTTAAATGATAAAAAGAACACACCCACCAACTCAATATTAATGTATGATGCTAGTTTAAAGTGTGTAGCTCATGAGTGTGCCTAGTTTAGTAAATTAGTTTGGTATGATGATTGTGTACCCCGTATTCGTATTTTAGACGCTAGTACCGAGGAGTACCAGGAGGATGAGGAGGTCTACTTCCAAGGAGAAGAAGACCACTTTGACCAATTCCCCAACCAAGGCAAGATAATACTCTTGCAAAGTGCAAAGCTCACCATGAGCAAGGCATTACCCCATTTACTTTATGCTTATGATCCTATTTCCCAGTTTTACTTTACCAGCTTTATTTACTTTTGTTTATTCAAAGTACTTTTGATTTATGATTCACTTGATTAGAATTGGATTAGTACAAGAGTATCAAGGTTAGCCTAGAAGCAAAGCAAAGTACTTAGCACCCCTCATACCTAGATGCTAGTGCTAAATTAAAAATGACTACTCTAGATGGGAACATGTGTTTATGAAATGATGAAGTTGAAAACCTTGGAATGATGAGTCATTTCCATTGAAGGATTTTGAAGGTGAATATGACATGAATTTGACTTGGTGAAATGGCTAAAACTGATGATTGAGTTGGATGCGATACCTTTCCAATTATTAAGTACCCCCACAATACCTGATTATGGGTAAGGCTTAGCTGGAAATTTATGTGTCTTAGTATGGGTTCCCTCTGAACACACGTCATAGGGGTTACGCTTGAGGCTGCCTCCGTTGTTGAGAAATGATGTGAATTGAGGTGAATTGTACGGCCAAGCCCTGTGCAGTTCCCGGGTTAACAGTTGGTTTTCACCGGGAGGCCAAGCTCATGGGGAGAGGTGCCTATACTAGGGTGTGTAAGTGAAAGGTTAACGGTTGATGATCCGCGTACTGAGTTACGATTATTCAGGGTTTTATCCCTGACGGATGTAATCAAATGTTGTGGCACAAGTGTGCAACCTCTGCAGAGTGTAGAACTATTCGAATAGCCGCGTCCGCGGATATGGACAATTGGAAAGGCCATACTGTTTCCGTCATCAGAATTTATATCTATGTGACTGGTGTTTTTGAACTTGAACTTGAACGGTGACTTGAATTTTGCATCACAACAGAGTTGTGGGAATGACACTAATGTTCCCACTTGAGTTAGTTAGCACATGAAGAGTTGTTTACGAAAAGGTTTATCAACTAAAATTGGCTTTATGCAAATAAACCTAGAGCTTAGAACACTCTCAATAGTAATGTTAGTACTTACTTTAGTATTAGACTAGGACATTTTCCCGTGCGTTGCTACGGAATTAAAATAAATTAAACAAATCCATCAAACAATCTTAGACAAATGTTTCTATTCATATAACGAAAAATACCAATTATTTTTCCCTCGTCTTTCATTGTTGGCATCTTGTTGAAACTTCGGCAAATCAAAATCACATTTATTTCCTTCACTGGCGCCTACCTTCTTCCTTTCCTAGAATTACCCCGCGTGCAGTCTAGCTATGGGACCTACATCAACCCCCTTCCACATACACGACCTGGTCGGTGTTGCCTTGATACGGCTATAGCACCACCATTCGAGTCGTCTTACCAACTCACACGCGCGCCGATATGTGGTGACGGCGTCGACACAAAGCCAACCAGCAGGAGGTCGACAACCGCGACGCAACACGCACAACAAGTCAACAGTGGCGGCCTTGGAAGGCTAGAATACATACTAATACGAACATCCTACTCCAGGTATACTGAAGGCGGCTCGTCTGGGTATGTCTCATGGCATGCGGCACACCGTCAGGTAAATCGTTGAGGTGATCGATAGAACTGACAAATTCATGAATCCATATCCATTGTTTGTTGGAAGAACAGAGCTGTATTTAAGCATTGATAACTTCTGCCATGTGTCATTGCAGATGTTAGCACGGTAAGACGTGATTACCTATTTTAATTGTTTCTCCAGCTGATGATATGTGTACATAACCAATCATAGTTGATTGGTCCCATATTGGCTTCTTGTATTTCATCCTAAACGACGCAGCGTCGAGAGGTTGATGATACCATGCCTGCGACGGTTGTTAGACAAAGCTTGTTGTCGGCGCCGGCGAGAACGCGAGGATGAATGATTTTGCCACGTATCTTTAGACTGAATCCACATATTTGGTTTAAGCCAAGAAAATCAATCAGGAGGTGAAGCCGTGTATGTTTGCATCTTACCAGAAAACAATCAGACGTGTTTTGCAACATCAATCTGGCTACGATCCATGGCTTTTTTGCGGGTGTGTGTCCATGTACTTGTCCAAACACGACCTGAAAATAAATCATGGTGCATAACCGTATGTTCCTCTACTCATACATCCTTATCTTGCCTTGATGAATCATCAACCCGCGAGACTCGGTCACTCAGGTCGGCAGCCGCATTGGCGGTTGAGCTAGCCGTACATGAACGCGACGTCGTCGGAACCGGCCATGAGACACATCCTCTGTGACTTAGTAGACGAACTCGACGATCTCACCACGTGCCGAAGAAGCGGACGGTCTCGCCCTGCGGGTCGTCGGCGGCCAGAAGCGCGAGCTGGCGAGAATACCAGGTTGGTGTCCGTGCTCTCATCGGCGAGGAGCCTCTTTTGGCCAACAACGAGCACTGGCACACCGCCGGAGTCGGACGGCCGTGGTAAGGGGGGACTGCTGGCCGGAACCAATCATCGTCGTTGCGTCTACCGGCGAGAGTTGTCTCTGCCGCGCCTCTCGTTCTGTAGATGCGGTGCAATGAGGTGCAGAAAAACCGGCTGACCTTGTCTTCGCTGTGGTTGATCTCGTGTCCTCGTTTTTGGTTTCGTCGTGGTCATCTTAACCTGTTCGGGAGAAACGCTACCCGTTTTCGTATTTGGATCTTGTCTCCTCAAGACCTCGATCTCACGTGAATAAATAGGAACCATAGGGTGCGAGCTAGCCCAAACCGGATCCACGTGGAGTTGTTCTTGTTTTCTTGGACGGGAGCCTAAACTGGGGGACAACTTGAGACGAACTGATCAGGAGGATGCGATGGCTCTTTGCTGGGCCGTCCAAAACTGCATGGACTCTAGAACAGAAAAGCTGCTTACGTAATCGACTTGTACTCAGCCGTGAACCACGCAACCGATACAAATTCAAGGCGAGGACAAGCTAAGCAACGACGGACGAAATCAACTTAGCGCGCGGGACGGACGAAACGGACGAATACCACGGAAACGGTTCTCCCTTTATTATTAGGTATAGATATAGATTGCGAGTACTTAATGTACTCACGGCTTTGTCCCTGGCTATTCAAATGGCCAGAATATGAAGCCGAGCAGCAGTACGAGGATGACGACCAGCAGGACGTCTACCACAACTAGGAGCTTCTAACGTCAAGCGTTGGCCTGTGGACTAGAGAGTCCTTGTATCTTACGCTTCCGCTATGAACTTGTGTTTGTTCGTTGATCATTAGATCAACTATTTGTGTAATATGGATCATGTGATTCCAATTTGTAAGCCATTATGGTTTGTAATGAATGATGACTGTGATACTTAACTATTATTCCTCGCAACAACAATTTCCTGGGATTGCGATGTATGACATAATAGGCATCCGGACTTAAAAATCCGGGTGTTGACAAGTTGGTATCAGAGCCATTGTTTGACCTTAGGAAACCCTGGTTAGAAATGGACGTTCTGAAAGATTAGTTTCAAAAAAATGAATGAAGTATTTCTGAAAAACTTAGTCTTTGTCTTCTCTTTGTGCTCTTTGGAAAAATAAGAAGTCATGCTCTTCCTTAGAAAGATCACTAAAATTTTGCCACACTTGTTCACTTCTCTAACTTAATCCTTCACTTTCAGATGGAGCCCATGAACACGAAGTTTTACCAGCTCAGGAACGGGGGAAGCTTGGTCTTTGAGCACGACCTCAACGCCCTTTCCGACCACCTTGGTCGCCCGCACCCGGAGTTCCATGGAGTGCAGGTCAATGACCAGCCAGGAGGCGAGTTGCAGTGGATCATCACCGCTGACTTGAGGGGCAAGATGGAGACTCCCACTTCTGAGAGGATCCTCTTCTCCTTCAGGGAGAGCAACTGGCTGGACGGACTCGCCCGCGCACTTCAGGAGGCACTCGCACGCTTGTGCGGGATGAGCGGGGAAGCACTCAGGAGCCCTCGCTTTTCTCACCTCGCGAGGCGTAACTCTGCTGGAGAGCCCATGGACATGTCGCCTCACCCGGAGCTGAAGCAACATGTGGAGCACCTGGACTTCATCTTGTACCACACTCAGCAGGACCTCGACCACGCGCGTGAGTACGCCAACCAGACTCACGCCCACATCATCGAGCAAGGTGAAGCCATCAAGCTCCTCAACAACGACCGCAAGACTCTCCGCCAGCAGCGGGCAAAGAAGGATGCCACCATCACCCGCCTCCGCGCAAAGATAGCTGCGCTTGAGGCCACTCTGTCAAGGACCAGGAGGAACAGATGAAGAAGATGGAGGAAGATGGAGATGACATTCAGGGAGGAAGTGCCTTCCTGAGTGACGACGACGACTTTGAGGAAGATGAGAACACCGAGGAGGAAGACTACGAGTTCCTCGACGCTGGAGAAGATGACCATGTTGCCATAGATGTGGATGAGGATGAGGAGTAGTTCACTTATGCACTATCGTAGGTGTGAGTTGTATCCCGCCCCATGTATCGTAGCTTGGAGAAGAAGGGTTCTTAAAACCCTTAGTGTGTTAGCTTGTAATGTGTGTTGTTTGTCATGAATGAATGTATGTTTGTGTTATCATGAAAAGACCTCAAGTTTTTAAATTTTCGAAACTTAAAACATAAAACAAGCCATAGAGAATTTCCCTCTTATCTCATGAGCTATCTCAATGCTTAGATGGCCCCTCCGGTTCGCAACGCGACTCAAGAAGCAATGATGCAGATGTTGCAAACTATGCTGGAAGGTAGAGAAGCCGAAAGAGCCGAAAGGCAAGCCAACCTTGCAGCACTTCAACAGCTTGCCAACAACAATCAAGGCCACCATGATCATCCAGGATCCAAGCTCAAGAACTTCCAGAATACCAACCCGCCAGTTTTCAGCAAGACTGAGGAACCACTTGATGCAGATGATTGGCTCCAAACTATGGAGAACAATCTAGAAGTAGCTGGAGTTGAAGAGAATGAGAAAGTGTTGTTTGCCACGCACTACTTAGCAGGACCAGCAAGAGCTTGGTGGACAAGCACTCGTGCCATGAACGCGGGACAGTTTATGACTTGGACTGATTTCAAGCTCAAGTTCAGCAAGTACCATGTGCCCCCGGGTCTGATAAAGAAGATGAGAGATGAGTTCCGTGAACTGAAGCAAGGCCGGATGTCCGTGGTGGAATACCGCGACAAGTTTCTCACACTGTCAAGGTACGCCCCGGATGAGACCGACACTACTGAGAAGAGGAAGGAAAGGTTCCTGAACGGACTGCATGATGAGATGCAGACTGTGTTGATCAACATCCCCTTCGCCGACCTCGAAGCCCTTGTTGACTCCGCCATCCAAATGGAGGGCAAACTGCACCAAGCCAGCGAGAACCGCAAGCGCCGCATGATGAACCAGAGTGGATCAGGCCACCCCCAGAAATATCGCCCTAGCTCAAGCGGAGGTTTCTCTCCGAGAAACAACAAGCCACCGATGCAGAACTCGCGCCCCGGTTATCAGAACCGGAGTGGAGGAAACTCGAGGCCAGGAGGCAACTAAACAACAACAGCAACTACAACAACAACTACTACTACAACCGCGCTCCGCCGAGAGCCCCCAACAACAACAACAGCAACCACAACACCAACACCGCACCAAGGACCGGGAGCAATGCAATCCCTATCGCGAACAAGCAGGACAAGACCACCATCACTTGCTATGAGTGTGGTGTAGTGGGGCATTACTCCAATGAGTGTCCCAAGAGGCTCGCCAAGCTCGCAGGCAACCCGGCACCACCGGCTCAGCAGCAACGACGTGTCTCCACCGGCAAGAAGTTCGCCCCCAACAACCCGAACAACCGCGGAGGTCGCCTCTACCACATGAACGATGAGGAAGCCCAGGAAGCACCTGACGTGGTGCTGGGTATGTTCTCTGTTAACTCAATACCAGCAAGAGTGTTGTTTGATTACGGAGCATCGCATTCGTTCGTTACGGAAGATTTTGTGTGCACTAGTAAGATTCAACCAATCAGCTTGAAACATGTCATGATAGTTCAAATACCCGGATCAACAACTAAAGCTAGAAAATTTTGCAAAGATGTACCCATCAGAATCCATGAAATAGACTTTTATGCAAACTTGATTGTTCTGGGAACAAAAGGATTGGAAGTAGTCCTGGGTATGGATTGGATGGCGAAACATCATGGATTGATAGACTGCGCCAAGAAGGCCATCACCATGACTAGTAGCACCGGAATAATAATAGAACACTTGTCTGAAAAGCTACCCAGAAATTTCACCTGCAACCAAAGTGTAGCTAGGCCAACTCTGGATCAAATCAGGGTCGTTTGTCGATACCCTGATGTGTTTCCGGATGATCTACCCGGTATGCCCCCGGATCGGGATATCGAGTTTATCATCGAGTTAATCCCTGGAACAGGACCTATAGCCCAGAGAGCCTATAGCATGAACCCCGCAGAGTTAGTGGAACTGAAGAAGCAACTGGATGATATGCTATACAAAGGTCTGATTCGACCAAGTGCGTCGCCTGGGAGATCACCAGTTTTGTTTGTGGATAAAAAGGACGGTGCCACTCATTTGGTTACGGATTATCGTAAGCTTAACGATGTCACCATCAAGAACAAATATCCCTTGCCAAAGATAGAAGACCTGTTTGACCAGCTAACCGGTGCCCAAGTATTCTCGAAGATTGATCTGAGGACAGGTTATCATCAACTGAAGATCCGAGCAACCGATATTCCCAAGACTGCCTTTACCACCAGATATGGACTGTATGAGTACAATGTCATGTCCTTTGGACTGACCAATGCCCCCGCTTACTTCATGAATCTCATGAATAAAATCTTTATGGAATTCCTGGATAAGTTTGTCGTCGTCTTCATCGACGACATCCTTATCTACTCCAAATCAGAAGAGGAACATGAGCAACATTTGGAAAGTGGTCCTAGAAACCCTGAGGCAGCACAAGTTGTATGCCAAGTTTAGCAAATGTGAGTTTTGGTTGAAAGAAGTAGGATTCTTGGGACACATCTTGTCTACAGGAGGAATTGCTGTAGATCCCGCAAAAATCAAAACCGTTGAGGAATGTAAAGCCCCAACCACCCAGACTGAAGTCCGAGCATTTCTGGGATTAGCGGGATATTACCGCCGATTCGTTGAAGGATTTTCAAGCATCGCAAGACCAATGACTCAACTGCTGAAGAAGGACCGGAAATTTGACTGGAATGACAAATGTGAAGAAAGCTTTCAGCTACTCAAGCTCAGATTAACCACAGCCCCAATATTGATCATGCCCGATGTCACCAAGCCATTTGATGTCTATTGTGATGCATCCAAGACTGGTCTTGGATGTGTGTTGATGCAAGGAGGCAAAGTGATATCTTACCTATCAAGGCAACTGAAGCAACATGAACAGAACTATCCAACTCATGACTTGGAGTTAGCAGCCGTAGTGTTAGCCCTGAAGGTTTGGCGTCATTACCTCATGGGTAATTGATGTGAGATATATTCAGATCACAAGAGCCTGAAGTACATTTTCACCAAAAAGAAACTGAACATGAGACAACGCAGATGGATTGAATTAATCAAAGATTACGACATGGAAATTCACTACCACCCCGGCAAGGCCAATGTGGTAGCGGATGCTTTGAGCAGACTGCCGTGTCAGTTAAACTCCATGGTCGCAATAGAGCAACCAAGCCTGTACCAAGAGTTTGAACAATTCAGACTAGAGCTAGTGAGCGAAGGATTCCTCGCCAGCATTGAGCTCCAACCCGCTTTGATGAGCCAGATAAAAGAAGCCCAGAAGGGGAATGCCAGCATTGACGGAATCAATAACCAGATAGCCGCCGGAAAGGCACCAGGATTCACCGTAGATGAAGAAGGAGTTCTTTGGTACAACGAACGCCTGTGTGTACCGTCAGATTCAGAGTTGAAGCAAGTCATTCTGAAGGAAGCTCATGATACACTGTATTCCATTCATCCCGGAGGAACCAAGATGTACCAAGACCTGAAGGAACAATTCTGTGGCACGGAATGAAGCGAGAGATAGGAAGCTACATCGCCAAGTGTGATATCTCGTCAACGAGTCAAGGCGGAACATCAACGCCCCGCGAGCTCGTTGCAACCCTTACGGATTCCGGAGTGGAAATGGGATTACGTCGGTATGGACTTTATCACAGGATTGCCCAAATCTAGCCAAGGAAATGACTCCATTTGGGTAGTCATCGATAGGTTGACCAAAGTGGCACATTTCATCCCCGTCAAGACCACATACCAAGGCCCAAAGCTCGCAGAATTATACATATCCAGAATAGTCAGCCTGCACGAAACCCCGAAGTCAATTGTGTCAGATAGAGGATCACAATTCACCTCAAGATTCTGGCAGAAAGTGCATGAAGGACTAGGAACCCGTCTGAATTTCAGCACAGCTTACCACCCACAGACTGACGGACAGACCGAGAGAGTCAACCAGATACTAGAAGATATGTTGAGAGCCTGTGTGCTAGAGTACGGATCCAAATGGGAAGACTGCCTACCATATGCAGAATTCTCCTACAACAACAGCTATCAAGCCAGCTTACAGATGGCCCCCTTTGAAGCCGTGTACGGAAGGAAATGCCGTACCCCTCTGGACTGGTCGGAAGTCGGAGATAGTCAAGTCTTCGGCCCCGATGTTCTCCGCGAAGCCGAAGAGAAGGTGCACAAGATCCGCGAGTACCTCAAGACCGCCCAGTCAAGACAGAAGAGCTACGCCGACAAGAGACGCCGAGAGATGACATTCGAGATCGGAGATTTTGTGTATCTCAAAGTCTCACCCCTCAAAGGAATGCAGAGATTCCAACTCAAAGGAAAGCTCGCCCCCAGATATGTCGGACCATTCAAAATTCTGAGTCGCCGAGGAGAAGTCGCATATCAGTTGGAATTGCCGGAAGAGATGTCCGCCGTACACAATGTGTTTCACATCTCACTGCTTCGGAAGTGCCTAGAAGTGCCGGAGAAGACCGAAGTATTCAAGAACATCGACCACAGAGCCATTGATATCAACAAGGATCTAACCTACCGCGAAGTGCCGATTCGCATCCTTGAAGAAGCATTCAGGACCACCCGCACCAGAAGTATCAAGTTCCTGAAGATACAATGGAGTAATCACACCGAAGAAGAAGCAACTTGGGAACGCGAGGAAGACATGAAGAAGGAATACCCAGATCTCTTTAGTACCTAGTTTTCTCTAGATCTCGGGACGAGATCTTTTGTAAGGGGGAAGGGTTTGTAACATCCCAAGTTTTCAATAAAAGGAACAAGAGAGAAATTCAAGAATCCAAAAATCAGAGCCAACAAAAACTTTTTCTCATCATATAGGACTATGCATATAAGTCACCTTATTAATTTAATTTGAGTGTGCTTTTGCCATGATGCTTGCTTATGTGTTCTCTCTCACTCTAAAACCCTAGCAATGATCACTTGATCATCCAAAGTCAAATAAAAATAAAATAGAAAAGAAATTCTAAAAATCAACTTCACACCCACATATGGCCTATGCCATTTTTACAAATCTTTGATCTAGGCCATTTTGGTTTGCACCATTAGTTGTAAATAGATACTAAACACTTATTAACACCTTTGGAATCAAACAAACTCAATTCAAATCAAATTTGAATCAAAATTGAGGTCACATATGATTATGGTCATATGTGACAATTTCAGCAGGATACCCACTTTGAGCCCCTGGTTTTCAACTTTCTCTTTCTACACTTGGCCAACTCTTTGCACCTCTTCCAAGATCTCATCAAGGACTACAACTTTGCTCAAGGGACCCACCTCTAACTCTGTCTCAAATTCAAATGGCAAGCAAGCAAAGTCGGGACTTTGAAACATATGTAAGATCATATGCCATTTTGGGATTTTGCAAAACAACTCCAAATTGAACCAAACCACCACCATTCTACTCCTTTTATTATATGATTACAACCCACCAAAAGAATTCTCAAAATTCAAAAATCATTTTCTTTCGGCCATTTCGATCAAACACCTTGCGCGGCAGGGGTGAAACAAGTGCCCATACTGAATTTTTACCTTGGACTTGGTCCAACCCTGCCCTCTCTGCACGCTCATGGACCCTCACTCTCACCTCAAGGCATCACCTCCACCACTTGCCAAGCACCTGGAGCACGGCCAACTTGACACATGACCTGGCCATGCCGTGGCATGGCATGCCACTCACCATGCCACTCTCACCTCGGCCATCTGCGGCACCGAACCACCATGTCCACTAGCTTCCTCTCACTCTCCCTGGACACGCTCATGCCACCCCGACTCGACAGAATGAGCTCGCACCGCGTCGACCGACACGCACGCGCCGGGGACGCGCCGGGACAGGCCCATGCCGCGCTAGGGCGCGCATGGTGTCCGCCGCTGGACGCGCCGGAGCGCCGGCTGCCCGAGCCCACCGCGCCACCTCGACCTCTGCCTCTCGGCGCCGGTCGACGCGCGACGAGTCCACCGGACCAACTAGACACGTCCGCTGGACCGCGGGAGACGCCGCGGCGTGACGACGCGTCCACGACCGATCCGCCACTGACCTGCGCGCTCCCGTCAAGCTCACCGCCGCCGTAGACCCTCGTCTTCACCGCCGATCAGCGCGCGTCAGCCTCGCCAGGACACCGGCAACCGGACGCAGCCCATCCCTTGCCCCTTCGACGCCGCTGGAACGACGACGCCGTCGGACGACCTAGCTCCGCCCCTCGGTACTGCCTCGCCACTATAAAAGGAGGACCCCTCCCATTGATCTGAGCACAACATCCTCCTCCACTCATCCTCACAGCTCTCCTCGCCACCTCAATTTCACCAATTAGTCACCGGAGGCCTCCAATCGCAAGCTTGCCACCGCCGCCAGTACACGGAGTTCGCCGGAGCAGGAGGCCACCCCAGGACACGCCGCTGCTTCCATCTGCTTCCTCGTCATCGACAACCTCTCCGTCCATCGTCGCCGACCATCGCCACGCCGTCGGTGAGCCTCCCACCCCCTAGCCTCGCCGCGTCAGTGGCCAGTTCTCGTCGGAGACGACGACGCTCGTCGTCCGTCCGATCCTCGCCTAATCCTACGGCGCAGACATGCGCGTACCGCTTCAGTCGTTATGACCCACTGACGCGTGGGACCTGCCGTCAGACGGCCTGCTCGCGCTGGACGCGAAGTGGGCCGGCCCAAATCCTTTTTCTCTCTGCAGCCCAGCTAGTTTCCCGCGCGAGCCCACTAGTTTGAATTCAAATTTTCCAGAATAGATGAAATATGCAATCTGATGCCAAGTTTAAATTTCAATAGGGACAAATCTACTCGGCCAAATTTTACAAACTTGATATTTTTGGAAACCTTAGGAAATTATCTACACAATGCCACTGGTTAGAACCCTAGATCTATTGTAGAAATAAAGTGACAAAATAAACAAGGCATGGACTTTTCTGCCTTATAATAATTCTTAAAAATCAACCATAAATGCTTTTCAGTTAATTCCACCTCCAATAATTCACATTTCACTTATACTAATTGTTTCTACAAAAATATGCCATGCTTACTTTGAATGATCATGGCTTAGTTGATTTAAATGACTTTATTTCTAGTCAAAGATATTGTCCAAAACTATTAAGAAATCTTATGAGAGAGTTTCTCTCATTTAAATCTTGTCACCACCAATTCCAAATGAAGTAGAGACTCTGTTCATTTAGGTCTCATAGGAATTGTTGGTGATATTAAATCTTTGCTGTGCTAAATCTAAATAGTATAAAGTGCTCACCTCATTTAAATCATTTTCTCAAAATGATAAGTGTGAAGAGGTTGACTTGGGTCAACCTAGGTCACATATTATGCATAAGAGAAATTAAATCTTAATAAGATAATGAGAGGAAATTATTTCTCCGAATAATTCAAAGTAACATTTAAGATTAGTATGAGAGGAAATTATTTTTCTTAAATGATAAGAAGAACACATCCATCCAACTCAATATTAATGTATGATGCTAGTTTAAAGTGTGTAGCTCATGAGTGTGCCTACTTTAGTAAATTAGTTTGGTATGATGATTGTGTACCCCGTATTCGTATTTTAGACGCTAGTACCGAGGAGTACCAGGAGGAGGAGGAGGTCTACTTCCAAGGAGAAGAAGACCACTTTGACCAATTCCCCAACCAAGGCAAGATAATACTCTTGCAAAGTGCAAAGCTCACCATGAGCAAGGCATTACCCCATTTACTTTATGCTTATGATCCTATTTCCCAGCTTTTACTTTACAAGCTTTTATTTACTTTTGTTTTATTCAAAGTACTTTTGATTTATGATTCACTTGATTAGAATTGGATTAGTACAAGAGTATCAAGGTTAGCCTAGAAGCAAAGCAAAGTACTTAGCACCCCTCATACCTAGATGCTAGTGCTAAATTAAAAATGACTACTCTAGATGGGAACATGTGTTTATGAAATGATGAAGTTGAAAACCTTGGAATGATGAGTCATTTCCATTGAAGGATTTTGAAGGTGAATATGACATGAATTTGACTTGGTGAAATGGCTAAAACTGATGATTGAGTTGGATGCGATACCTTTCCAATTATTAAGTACCCCCACAATACCTGATTATGGGTAAGGCTTAGCTGGAAATTTATGTGTCTTAGTATGGGTTCCCTCGGAACACACGTCGTTACGCTTGAGGCTGCCTCCGTTGTTGAGAAATGATTTGAATTGATGTGAATTGTACGGCCAAGCCCTGTGCAGTTCCCGGGTTAACAGTTGGTTTTCACCGGGAGGCCAAGCTCATGGGGAGAGGTGCCTATACTAGGGTGTGAAAGGTTAACGGTTGATGATCCGCGTACTGAGTTACGATGATTCAGGGTTTTATCCCTGACGGATGTAATCAAATGTTGTGGCACAAGTGTGCAACCTCTGCAGAGTGTAGAACTATTCGAATAGCCGCGTCCGCGGATATGGACAATTGGAAAGGCCATACTTGTTTCCGTCATCGAATTTATATCTATGTGACTGGTGTTTTTGAACTTGAACTTGAACGGTGACTTGAATTTTGCATCACAACAGAGTTGTGGGAATGACACTAATGTTCCCACTTGAGTTAGTTAGCACATGAAGAGTTGTTTACGAAAAGGTTTATCAACTAAAATTGGCTTTATGCAAATAAACCTAGAGCTTAGAACACTCTCAATAGTAATGTTAGTACTTACTTTAGTATTAGATTGCGAGTACTTAAAGTACTCACGGCTTTGTCCCTGGCTATTCAAATGGCCAGAATATGAAGCCGAGCAGCGATACGAGGATGACGACCGGCGGGACGTCTACCACAACTAGGAGCTTCTAACGTCAAGCGTTGGCCTCGTGGACTAGAGAGTCCTTGTATCTTACGCTTCCGCTATGAACTTGTGTTTGTTCGTTGATCATTAGATCAACTATTTGTGTAATATGGATCATGTGATTCCAATTTGTAAGACATTATGGTTTGTAATGAATGATGACTGTGATACTTAACTATTATGCCTCGCAACAACAATTTCCGGGGATTGCGATGTATGACATAATAGGCATCCGGACTTAAAAATCCGGGTGTTGACATGGGACCTTTTCCGTCCTCAGAAGGTAACACTCATATACTTGTTGCTGTTGATTATGTTACTAAATGGGTGGAAGCCATACCTACAAAAAGTGCTGATGGTGAGACCTCTTTAAGAATGCTTTTAGACATTATTTTTCCTAGATTTGGAGTGCCTAGATATATTATGACTGATGGAGGTTCTCATTTTATTCATGGAGGTTTTAGAAAAACTCTTGCTAGGTATGGTATTAATCATAGAATTGCTTCCGCTTATCATCCTCAAACTAGTGGGCAAGTAGAATTATCAAATAGAGAGATTAAATCTATCTTGCAAAAGACTCGTTAATAAAACTAGAAAGAATTGGGCTAGTAAATTGAAGGATGCACTATGGGCTTATAGAACTGCTTATAAAAATCCCATGGGAATGTCACCTTATAAAATGGTTTATGGGAAAGCTTGTCATTTACCTTTAGAACTAGAGCACAAAGCTTATTGGGCTGTTAGAGAACTAAATAAAGATCCTAAACTTGCCGGTGATAAGAGGTTGTTGCAATTAAGTTCTCTAGATGAATGGAGAAGTGAAGCTTATGAAAATGCTAAATTCTTTAAAGAGAAAGTTAAAAAATGGCATGACAGGAGGATTATCAAAAGAGAATTTAATATTGGGGATAAAGTCCTATTGTATCGGTCTCGTCTCAGATTCTTTGCAGGGAAATTACTCTCGAAATGGGAAGGACCATATGTTGTCGAGGAGGTGTATCGTTCGAGAGCAATCAAAATTAGCTCTCTCCAAGGCAATGCCACGCAAGTGGTGAATGGACAAAGACTCAAGCAATATATCTCAGGTGATTCCTATAATGTTGATGTTGATATTATTCGAGTGGAAACACCAGAGGCTTTCATCAAAGGGCAAATTGACAGTCCGCCACAAATCGACTTTGAATAGGTAACAGTACTGGTAATGAAAAGTATGCAATTTACTTTCCGAAAAATATTTTTGCTGTTTTTGGAAAATATGAAAAATTACGAGATCGAAACGGAGCGGAAAAGACGCACGAGGGCGTGCCACCATAGGCCGGCGCGGCCTGACCTGGGCCCGCGCCGCCCTATGGTCTGGCCGCCTCGTCGCCCCTTTCCGACTCTGGTTCGATCTGGTACTTTCCTTTTGTCGTGAAAATTTTTACTATATAATCCCCCGGACTCCTGGAGGTCCGTATATCGTTTTCTCGACATGTTTTGTTTCGAGCTGTTTCTGCCAGGATCTGTTTTCAGTTTAGAAGCACCATGGTCTCCAAGAACAAGGGCAAGGAGTTTCCGGATGAAGATAATCGAGATCTTGGGTGGAAAGAGGAGGACAAGGACGTCAAGGAAGAGGATGAAGAAGAGGTGGAGGAAGATTCGCGCGCACACCCGCGTGCTACCATCGCAAGCATCAAGGTGGTGGACAACCCTTTTAGTGCAAACAAGAGCGCAAGAAATCGCACTGGAGGAGCGGTTCCACGTCATTACCTAGCTCCGAAAACATCTTTATCAGGCATTCACCATCCCTTCCACAATCTAATTTTCAATAATCAAATTGAAGGGACTCCTAAGGCAGCATTGCCTAGCAATTGGGATATAGATCGCTCTAACACTGCAGGAGGGAGGAAGCCTGAGGGTGAAGAGTGGGGAAATAACTCCAAGAGTTGGGACTCGCCGTCGGACAGACTTCTTAACCGCGTCGAGCACAATTCGGAGATGATTCGCAATCTCACATACAAGATTGATGAGCTTCAGGAGCTTATTGAGAAGCTTGTCAGGAATTCATCACCACCATCGCCGAAGGAGTAATTCATCATCGGTATTGGCATCCCCTTGGTTTGTTCCAAGCTTGGGGGAGTGCCGCGGTATCACATCATCACTACCTTTTACTTTTTATTGTCAAGTAGTGTCATATCATGAGTAGGGAAGTTATCATATAAGATGGGTTGCAGTTTGGAAGTATCTCTCCTTTAGTTGGTTGTCTATGTATCCCTTGGTGTGAGTTATCGTTATGGAATATTAATGAGAAGACTTATCATTTACATATTGCACATCTTATTTTAGTTTGCAATCTCTATTATATGATTTACCTTGTTGTTAGTATTGGTATCACTTTGGGAGCATTGAATAAATCTATTTGGTTTTGGCAAACTTAGCATTGGTCAATAGCAACAACACTTTGAGGTTTAAGTAGAAAAGAGAAATACATGTAGTTGTTTCATTGTCTTTCTTTCTTGTTAGCTCATAGCTTATTATTCCGAAGTTAAAATTGTTTGTGCTTACAAGGAAGATGCATGATTGTTTCTATCACATGTATATTTGTTTGTTTCCCTCAACTCTTATGCTTGCTAATTAACCTTGCTAGCCAAAAACCCGTATTGAGAGGGAATACTTCGTGCATCCAAACCTTAGCCCAAACCTATGTCATTTGTGTCCACCATACCTACCTACTACATGGTATTTTCTGCCATTCCAAGTAAATACTTCATGTGCTACCTTTAAACAATTCAAAACTTAGTATCTATTATTTGTGTCAATGTTTTATAGCTCATGAGGAAGTATGTGGTGTTTTATCTTTCAATCTTGTTGGGCAACTTTCACCAATGGACTAGTGGCTTCATCCGCTTATCCAATAATTTTGCAAAAAGAGCCGGCAATGGGATTCCCAGGTCCCAAATTAATTAAACTAAATAGACACTCCTCCATGGTATGTGATTGATGGACGGCACCCGAAGGATTCGGTTAGCCATGGCTTGTGTAAGCAAAGGTTGGGGGGAGTGTCATCATCATAATAAAACCAAAATAAAAAGGCACTCCTTCATGGTATGAGATTGTTGGCAGGCACCCGAGGATTCGGTTAGCCATGGTTTGTGAAAGAAAGGTTGGAAGGAGTGCCACATAAAATGAAAATAAAATGGGAGCCGCTCTTTGGAGGTTGTCTGGCAAGGGGGTTAGAGTACCCGCTACCAGTCGTTGACAACAACAAACACCTCTCAAAACTGTTACTTTTATTCTCTTTATATGATTTCAAAACTGAAAAGCTCTAGCACATGATTTAATCCCTGCTTCCCTCTGCGAAGGGCCTGTCTTTTACTTTATGTTGAGTCAGTAAAGCTATTTCCCTCCATCTCAAGCAAGCATTTTAGTTGTTGTGATCAAACCATTATATTGTGACTTGCTTTATCATGTCTTTTATTTTTCCTTGTTTAGTACAAGTTTTATCTGAATGAATATAGCTTTGCAAGTTATCAATGATTATGAGGAGACTATTATGATTGAGTATGCAAGTTGTGCAATATAAACTTTAATATGAGAGCATTGCTCGATAGATAAGTATAACCTGTTAATTGTTCTCTGACCAAGAACGAAGTTTGCCATCACCAACTATGATTTCTTATGCACCTTTATTTGTGATTACCTTATACTTGTTTCAAGTTGAGTTATATGAGGAAGTTGTTTACTATAATGTCTTGTGTGAATGAATATGATGCTTCTTGTCCGTATTTTATTTATCGACTCTTCACTCCATAAACATGTGGTCCTGTTTACCGAGTTCGGTTTCGCTTGGGGACAAGCGAAGTCTAAGCTTGGGGGGAGTTGATACGTCCAATTTGCATCACTATTTTATATCATAATTTGTTGTTATTCATTGATATATTTCATATTGGGACACAATACTTATGTTATTTCATTTATTTTGCATGTTTCATCATTATTGGAGGATCAAGCGCCGGAGCCAGGATTCTGCTGGAAAAAGCACCGTCAGAACGCAATATTTCGGAAGATCAACTGTGGAAGGAAATTATACCAAAAATCCTATTTTTCCAGATGACGAAGGAAGCCAGAAGGGGGAGCTGAGAAGGCCCAAGGTGGGGCTAGACCACAGGCCGGCGCGGCCCATGGCCTGGCCGCGCCACCTTGTGGTGTGGGGGCCCCACAGCCCCTTTCGCCTCCTTTTCTTCGCGAAACCCTTCGTCCCGAAGACCTAAGCCACAGAGGGTATCTCACGAAGAGTTACAGCCGGCCTCGCGGGGCGGAGAACACCAGAGAGAAAAGAGCTCTCCGGCGGGCAGGAATCCGCCGGGGAAATTCCCTCCCGGAGGGGGAAATCGACGCCATCATCACCGTCATCGAGCTGGACATCATATCCATCACCATCATCATCATCTCCACCATCATCACCGCCGTCTCCACCGCTGGACACCGTCACCGCCGTAGCAATTTGGGTTTGATCTTGATTGTTTGATAGGGGAAACTCTCCCGGTATCGATTTCTACTTCTTGTTGATGCTATTGAGTGAAACCATTGAACCAAGTTTATGTTCAGATTGTTATTCATCATCATATCACCTCTGATCATGTTCCATATGATGTCTTGTGAGTAGTTCGTTTAGTTCTTGAGGACATTGGTGAAGTCTAACTGTTAGTAGTGAACTATGGTTGAGTAATATTCAATGGTATGATATTTAAGTTGTGGTGTTATTCTTCTAGTGGTGTCATGTGAACGTCGACTACATGACACTTCACCTTTATGGGCCTAGGGGAATGCATCTTGTACTCGTTTTCCGATTGCGGGGTTGCCGGAGTGACAGTAAACCTAAACCCCCGTTGGTATATCGATGCAGGAGGGATAGCAGGATCTCAGAGTTTAAGGCTGTGGTTCGATTTATTCTTAATTACTTTCTTGTAGTTGCGGATGCTTGCAAGGGGTATAATCACAAGTATGTATTAGTCCTAGGAAGGGTGGTACATTAGCATAGGCTCACCCACACAACACTTATCATAACAATGAAGATTATTTAGCCGTATGTAGCGAAAGCACTAGACTAAAATCCCGTGTGTCCTCGAGAACGTTTGGTCATTATAAGTAAACAAACCGGCTTGTCCTTTGTGCTAAAAAGGATTGGGCCACTCGCTACAATTGTTACTCTCGCACTTTACTTACTCGTACTTTATTCAACGGTTAGATCAAAACCCCCTGAATACTTGTCTGTGAGCATTTACAGGGAATCCTTCATCGAAACTGCTTGTCAACACCTTCTGCTCCTCGTTGGGATCGACATTCTTACTTATCGAAAATACTACGATACACCCCCTATACTTGTGGGTCATCAGACAACCATCTAGATACTGCTATGGACCCATAGTCCAGGGGTAGACTACTCACACATCACTCCGGAGGCGACCATGGTGGTGTAGAGTCCTCCGGGAGATGATTCCCCTCTCCGGCAGGGTGCCGGAGGCGATCTCCTGAATCTCCCGAGATGGGATTGGCGGCGGCGGCGTCTCTGGAAGGTTTTCCGTATCGTGGCTCTCGGTACTGGGGGTTTCGCGACGAAGGCTATTTGTAGGCAGAAGGGCAGGTCAAGGGGCGTCACGAGGGGCCCACATGATAGGTCGATGCGGCCAAGGGCTGGGCCGCGCCGCCCTATCATCTGGCCGCCTCGTGGCCCCACTTCGCCAGCTCTCCGGTCTTCTGGAAGCTTCATGTGAAAATAGGCCCCTGGGCGTTGATTTCGTCCAATTCCGAGAATATTTCCTTACTAGGATTTCTGAAACCAAAAACAAAGAAAACGAAGCAATCGGCCCTTCGGCATCTTGTTAATAGGTTAGTTCCAGAAAATGCATAATAATGACATAAAGTATGCATAAAACATGTAGATATCATCAATAATGTGGCATGGAACATAAGAAATTATCGATACGTCGGAGACGTATCACTTCTCCATCGAGATCGCCTGCGTCAGCTTCTTGATCTGCTTCCTGCTCGACAAGAACTTCAGCCTCCTCGGCACCGACGACGGCAGGGACGACTGCATGCAGCGGCGTGATCGTGGCGTGATCGCAGTGTGCAGCTAGGACTTGATCGCTTTTGGTTTTCTTTACAGGGTCCTTGGTGTAAAATTGTAGTTCCTTACTTCTGGACTTTTTTGTAACTTGTACACAGCCTGGCGCTGCAGATGCGCCGCTTGGCCTTCTTTTTTTTTATTTGCAAAATTTGATACCGCCGGCGAGTAACTCTGGAGTAGGGCAAAACACCGGGGGTATTTTCATCTTACCACTGGCGAATACGAAAACGCCGGGGGTAGCCCATTACCACCGGCGAGGTTATCGCCGGCGAGTACAAAAACGCCGGGGATAGCCAAATTTGTGCGCCAGCGGTAAGGTTATTCCTAGTAGTGAATGGTGAACATCAACATGTTGATCATATCATCCATATGACTCGTGTTCAACCTTTCGGTTTCCTGTGTTCCGAGGCCATGCATGTACATGCTAGGCTCGTCAAGCAAACCCAAGTATTTCCGCGTGTGCAACATGACTTACACCCGTTGTATGTGAACGTAGAATCTATCACATCCGATCACCACGAGATGCTTCAAAACGATGAACTGTAGCAACGGTGCATACGAGGGGAGAACACTTTATTATCTTGATATTAATGTGAGGGATCATCTTATAATGCTACCGTCGCGATCTAACCAAGATAAAATGCATAAAGGATTAACATCACATGCAATTCATAATGTGATATGATATGGCCCTTTTATCTCGCGCCTTTGATCTTCATCTCCAAAGCACGGTCATGATCTCCATCATAGTCGGTGGTGCGTCAAGGTCCATGGCGCCATCCTCATGGTTGTTCACCACATGTAGCAACTATTGCAACTACTTTGAAATAATACTACTACATGAAATATAAAGACAAACATAAGGCTCCTGCCGGTTGTCACAATACAATAATGATCATCTCATACATATTCATTATCACATCATGTCCATATCACATACCAAACCCTGCAAAAACAAGTTAGACGCCTCTAATTTGGTTTGCATATTTTACGTGGTTTAGGGTTTTCGAGCAAGATCCAATCTACCTACGAACATGAACCACAACGGTGATACTAGTGTTGTCAATAGAAAGAGTAGATTGAATCTTCACTATGGTGAGAGAGACAGACACCCGCAAATACACTTATGCAATACTAGTTGCATGTCGAGCGTGGAGCAAGTCTCATGAACGCGGTCATGTAAAGTTAGCCCGAGCCGCTTCATCCCACCATCCCGCAAGATGCAAAGTACACCAACTAAAGAAAACAAAAGCATCAACGCCCACAAAACCATTGTGTTCTACTCGTGCAACCAATCTATGCATAGACACGGCCCTGATACCACTGATGGGATTCGTAGCATAGAAAACAAAAAAAATTCCTACCGCAAGAACGAATAACAAGCCAAGATCTAATCTACTAGATGGTAGCAACGAGATGAAGATCATGAGACTAACCCTCGAAGATTCCAAAGCCTACGAGATTAGATCTCGTTGTTGATGTAGTCGATCACTTGCCGCTTTCAAAAGCGCGTATAAGATCTTGATGGTGCCACAATCGGGCAGCACCTCCGCACTCGGTCACACGTACGGTGTTGATGACGACGTCCTTCTCCCCGTTCTAGCGGGCAGCGTATGTAGTAGATCCTCCTTGGAATCCCGCCAGCACGACGGCGTGGTGACAGTGGTGGTGGAGATCTCCGGCAGGGCTTCGCCGTAAGCACCGCGGTAGAATTAGGAGGAGGGAGTAGCTAGGGTTTGGGTGCAGGGTGGTGCTGCAACTTGGGGAGCTAGGGCTGCGACTTGTGCACCTATTGGGGCTCTCCTTGCCCTCCTTTTATAGGTGGAAAAGGTCCATGGGTCGTCCAAGACCTGCCCCAAAGTTTGGGAGAGTTCCGGTAGGTTTCTGTCAGCCGAAACCTACTAGAACTAGGACTCTTTTGCTAAATCTGAATCTGCCTTAGGGGAAACTCCTTAACCCTTAAGGAAAACATGGATACACCTATTATGGAACCCTACAGACTTCCTTAGACATCCCGGGTCGTCCCGGACACTTCCGGAACCTTCCACAATATTCCGGACTATTCCGGTCCTTCCAAAACCTTCTAGAAGCTTCGGTCAAAACACCGGACTTTTTCCGAACCCCGGAAAATGACTTCCCATATATGAATCTTATTCTCCGGACCATTCCGAACCTCCTCGTGATGTCTCGGATCCCATACGAGAATCCGAACAACATTTGAGATCCATTTCATATTCCATATCTACTTAATACGACATCAGACCTTAAGTGTGTCACCCTACGGTTCGAGAACTATGCGGACATGATCGAGACTCTTCTCCGATCAATAACTAACTCCCACATATTCAACGATGAGTTCGTGATCGAAAGAACCATTTACATACGATACCGATTCCCTTTGTCACGCGATACTTTACTTGTCCGAGGTTCGATCATCGATATCTCCATACCTAGTTCAACCTTGTTACCAACAAGTACTCTTTACTCGTACCGTGGTATGTCATCTCTTGTGACCTAGTTACATGATTGCAAGCTAATCATACGACATTCCACCGAGAGGGCCCAGAGTATATCTATCCTTCATCGGGATAGACAAATCCCACTCTTGATCCATATGCCTCAACTCACACTTTCCGAATACTTAATCTCATCTTTATAACCACCCATTTACGCAATGGCGTTTAATGTAATCAAAGCATCGTTCCGGTGTAAGTGATTTACATGATCTCATGATCGAAGGACTAGGTAACTATGTATCGAAAGCTTATAGCAAGTTGAACTTAATGACTTGATCTCATGCTATGTTTACTATGGGTGTGTCCATCACATCATTCACCTAATGATATGATCTTGTTATTAATAACATCCTACGTTCATGATCAGGAAACCATGATCATCTATTAATCAACAAGCTAGTTACATGAGAGGCTTACTAGGGACTCTGGTTGTTTACACAACACACATGTATCAATGTTTCCGGTTAATACAGTTATAGCATGGAGTGTAAACATTTATCATGAACACTAAGATATAACAATAACTATTTATTTATTATTGCCTCTTGGGCATATCTCCAACATCTTTATTGCATGGGATAGAAAAATCACTAAGGAGCGATGACATGGTGGCGGTGTTGGGATGTCCTAAACGCTGGTGCCAAAGCTCCATCGAGGCGAGCATGGAGGAGGGTTGGGCGGCGGTGGAGGTGCCATGGATGGTGTAGAGGTCTCCAGAACTATTGAATCTAGCGATCTCCACCTTGGTCATGTAATCCTTCACAGATAAACCAAAATAGTCAAATTCAACGGAGACGAGATTATCACGAGTGAATTGTCGAACGAAGATTAGGTTTTTGATAAGAACTAGTGCTACTAGGACATCACGGAGGAGGAGAGGTTTGGTGGGTGATGGAATATTTGTGTGACCGACACAATAGATTGGAATAGTGGAACCAACGCCTAATGTAATGGATGAAAAAGGTGTCGAAGTGCAATTTGACAGCATATTATGTGATGAAAACATGTGACTAGATGCACCAGAGTCGAAAATCCAGTCCGTACCTGAGTTCCCTTGAGCAACAAAATTGTTCATGGCCTGTAGAAAGGCGGCTTGATCCCAGGTTGGCGTTGGAGTAGGAAGGAGAGGTGGTGCAGTCAGTGATGATGACACGAGGGGCATGGTTGGCAGCTGGTATGGAGCGAGGCCGCCTCCCGGGTTGGTGTAGAGGGAGGACGGTGCGGCACCATACGGATTGGCGTAGAGTGGCAACGAGGGTGCACCGTACATGGGTGGCGGAGCAACATAGTGCTCCTGCGGAGGAGGCCGTGGTGTCAGCAGCCTTGGAGAGCCGGTGTGAGGGCGCATGCCGGGCGTCCAGCCGCCCAAGTATGCCGGCGGAGTGCCGGCCGAGGCGGGAGCTGTCCATGGCATCGACCAGGCTTGGACCATGCCTGTCCATGGATCCTGCGTGGGACGCCACCCTGAAGGAGCCGGGGGAGGTGGGGCCCTCTAGACGGGCGCTGGCTGCGTGCTGTAGACGGGTGTAAATGGCGGCGCCGGGCGTGGAGGGCGCTAGATGGGGTTTTGCCCCTGTAGTTGGGACTTGGGCGCCAACCAGGAGGGGGCTGCGGCGTAGGCGCGGGAGGTGGTGGTACTGGCGCAGGAGGTTGAGGCGGCGAGCGAGGAGTGGCGGCGAAGGCATGAGGACGGGCCGCCTTACGAGTTTGGGTGGTGTGTGCGTGTTGCAGCAGGGAGCGGACCTCGGCGAAGGTGGGGCGTGGGTGCATCATGGGAATGAAAGACGCTTGCTTGTCGAAGTCGTTGCTGAGACCGGCGACGAGGATGTTGATGAGCTGCCGATCGGACACGGGGTCGCCGAGTTCATGAAGCTCGTCGGCGATAGCACTAAGGTGCTGGCAGCAGGTGCTGATATAGGTGTCGCCCTGGAAGGTGTTGCGGAGCTCATTGTTGAGGCTGGTGACGCGGCCGTCAACGTTGTCCTTGAAGAGCTGCCGAAGAGACGACCAAAGAGCGGAGACAGTGGCGGCGCTGCGAAAGACGAGGTTGAAGATCTCGGTGGAGATGCGGGTGTAGATCCACTGGATGATGGCGAGATCGTCCTTGACCCATTGCGGATCATCGGGACGAGGCAGAACGGAGCCATTCGACATGCCCGCGATGATTGTAGCGCCCTAGATGAACTTCAAACAAATGGCACCAATGGTAATAGTTGTGAGCAGCAAGATCCAATGTAATTGGGATGAAGGGTGTAACATCAGCTATTGTATCTGTGTAGGAGAGAGCAGAGGGAGGAGGGGCTAGCACGAGGGAGGTAGAGATTTGGGAGGCAAGAGCTTTGGCTTTGGCGATGATAAGGACGTCGCGGCGCTCGAAGTAGCCGGGCAGCGGCGGCGGCTTGGGAGGAGGATCCATACCCTAGATCGGGATCGGTGTCTAATACCATGGAAGAATATGATTTGTCTCATAAATTGATAATTGATACGTTCGGTTTTACAAATAATATATAGGGACCAATGATACGTTCGGTTTTACAAATAATATATAGGGACCAATGCGGCTAACCCTAACTTCAGGCACAAGCAAAACTAAACCGACTTATAATCTAACAGCCGGGATTTGGCCACACAGCTAGACCATGAGCTGAAAGGAGGAGAGCAGAAGAGGGGACGGACAAGGGATCCGAAGGAGGAGCTGTTTGAAGAGGAGGCAAAGAAGGAAGATGAGAACAAGGTAGGAAACATGGCGACTACCAACATGCTGACGGGGCCAGATGTGACGCCCCGTCAGTCGCAATGAATTGCCTCAGTTTTAACTGTCGGGGAGCCGGAAACGCCCCGACAGTTAATGAGATCGTCTAGGTTTCCAAGTCTATTAATCTTCGTTTAGTGTTTTTGTGTGAAACTAGGTAAAGTAAAGATAGGATTCGTCTCCGTTTTCGTTTAGGCTTAAAAGGTTTTGCTGGGTTTAATAGTGATAGACCTAGTGGTAGTCTAGCTTTGTTTCTGTAGGTCTTTTACGGTGCAATTTACTAGTCACACATGCGAGTAGTATTGACATATATATACACCGGGTAGGAAATAAGGATCACGATTTGATTTGATTTATTATGCGCAAGTGTTGTCACACCACATCTGATTTGATATGTCAATGGTACTCACGTAGCTTGATCAAGCCACGTACATCAAAATAATATATAACTAATTTTTTATCAAACATTTTTCTTTCACTTGAGAGATAACTCCCACAAAAAGAATTAAGAAATTCCAACAGGCGTTACAAAATAAACTGCGCTAAAAATGGTTTGTAGCATCTGTTTTGCTCTTTCAGCATCCCGCGGTTGTGCACCGCTTCACCAGGCGCTCTAAATTTTAAAGCCCTGCAAAGCGCGTTCAATGGGAGCGCTAAGACACCGTTCGGAATACAACACAACATAGGTACTCTAGCAACTACTAATTTAAAAGTCGAAATCCGACTTGTCCTCCGTCGAGAACTCTACCAGTATCGATGAGAACAGGTCGAGCCAGCGATCATCATTGTCGTCGACGTCTGCAGGCTGGGAATCGGCGCCTCGACAAACGCCCGGCAGCACACCTTGTCGGCCCTCCTCGCCGTCCAGTCCGCCTTGTGCCATTGGGGCGTGCGCGCAACCTGCGGAAGCCGGAGGTGTTCGATCAGCGTGGCGCCATCTCGAAGCGGCGCGCTGGACGGTTCGTGAGGCGGCAAGCGGTGGGTAAAAGGGAGAGGGGGGTGAAAATTTCAGTGGCCATTTGGTGTACGTCCACATTTTATCCCGCGCGCCGGAGAAGGCGCGGTAAATTTAGCGCGCGGCATAAAAATTCCCACGCGCTCTATTTTCGCGTGTCTACTTGAGCGCATCGACCTCTTGCGCGCACGCACTGGACCGCATTCACGAGAATTTACTTCCATGAGACGCAACCCAATAAACTGTCTGACGCGTCCAGGTCAACCACGACCCACATGGCCCTTGTGAGATCCCTTGCATGCCTTGCCGTCGTCGCCCCCGCACGCAGGCACATTGGGATCCTTGGAGGACGATACCACTCTCGCCGTCCTTGCACTCCTCGTCGTCTCAAAGCATGAGATGAAGGAGGAGCTGCTCCCGCCAATGAAGTGGGCGAGCGTGGCAGCATCAGTGCTCTCATTTAAACTTTTCAGTGCGGTAAAGCTTTAACATATTTTAAACTTTTCATTCACCGTTTGATAGATTAAAAAAAGCTAGTATTGGCACCCTCCATATAATTTTGTGTATATTTTTTCTTCTATACGATGCACCATTAGTATAAGGGAAAAAAGTAAACAAGCTATATTAATAAAAGTTAAGCTCATTCGCCCAAAAAAAGGGAGGTTAAGCTACAGAAGTTTCCTATGTTAGGTAGGCGTTTTCTTTTTTTGCACTTGCCGTATATGCCCTTCATTGAAAAAATACTACTCATTTGTTTGACTAGTATCAGTCAATATGAACCATCAAATCTCCTAGCTCAACGGTTCATGTTTTATCGTCCCTACTGTAAAAAGCCTCTTGTTCTGGCATGAGAATCTTTGTGTGGAAGTTAATGAAATTAATGAACGCTATATCGATGCTTATATCCGGGAGTCGCCTACCTCACCCCAATGGCGACTAACTTGTGTGTATGGAGAACCGCGGGTTGAGAATCGTTATCGTATGTGGGATACTCTAAAGAACCTTAAAGCTTCATCAAACCACTTACCATCTTTGCAAAGTTAAATCCGGGTATACGATATGTGCAAGGAATGAATGAAGTTTTGGCACCTCTCTACTATGTTTTCAAGAATGATCCAGACCAAAGTGATGCTGTTTATGTGACTATTTGGTTCGAAAAAACTTCTGTTTTAATGGGCACGAAACAAACTGACCATGTTAAGACTGCTATTTCCAAACCTTATGAGTTCTGCTTCAAAATTCTCTGTGTTCATTTCAGATTTCTTAATTTGTGATGTCCACCTGTAATGATGCATTGACTGTCGGATTTTGATCATTGAATCATATAGTAAATGATGTGACTTATCTGTATATACTTACTCTGTTTCACAATAGTTGGCACTTTTGACCATGCATAATCGTTAGAATTAATGTGCGGTTTAATTATTTTGTCATGGGTACAATCTCTTCTGTTGTTCACCCATGCAATTACTTTCTGCATTTTGTACGTCCATAAACAGTTATATGATCAAATTTGTTTGCGATTGCTTATGCAATCTAATATGGTTGACTTTATGCTCAAAGGATTTTCTTGAATATGTCAAAGACGGGATCCATCCCAAGTTTCAGTCATCCTGCATCACCTTGTGACCTGCCAGAGCTTTAGTGTGCTTGCAAAGAACTGGCAGTGCCAATGTCTGTGCTTTCCAACATGCAATGCAATGTGCTTTCCAATCAATGCAATGTGCTAGAGGTTACAATCTTGTGTATTCAATAAATTATTGTGCAATATCTTCTTGAATTTCATTGAAGTATCTTCTTGAATTGCATTGCATTCACTTTTATCTGGTCTGATGTGACTAATCACAGGGCTGTAGTTTGTCAATCCGGGAGGACCTTCTCAACAACTATGCTGAACATACGCTTAACTACTGCACTGCAGCTTCGCAGAACACTGCATGATGGATTGGATTTATCGCTGTACCTTATGAACACTGCTTAAATTTGTTTTGAATTTGCTTTTTGATGCTCTCTTTTGGTTCAACTCTTATTTCTTGCGAGTGCATCATTAAAATTGTTGAGCCTATCTTAATGACTATAAAGAAAGCACTTCTTGGGAGATAACCCATATTTTTATTTTACTACAGGAATTTTTGTTTTATATTTATGTCTTGGAAGTTTTTACTACTGTAGAAACCTCTCCTTACCTTTATTTTATTGTATTGTTGTGCCAAGTAAAGTCTTTGATAGTAAGGTTGGTACTAGATTTGGATTACTGCGCAGAAACCGAATTTTTACTGTCACGAATTTGAGCAGCCACCTCTGTAGGTAACTCAGAAAAATCTGCCAATTTACGTGCGTGATCCTTAGATATGTATGCAACTTTCATTCAATTTGAGCGTTTTCATCTGAGCAAGTCCAGTGCCTGTAAAAAATTCGTCTTTACGGACTGTTCTGTTTTGACAGATTCTGCCTTTTATTTCGCATTGCCTCTTTTGCTATGTTGGATGGATTTCTTTGTTCCATTAACTTTCAGTAGCTTTGTGCAATGTTCAGAAGTGTTAAGAATGATTATGTCACCTCTGAATATGTGAATTTTTGATTATGCACTAACCCTCTAATGAGTTTGTTTTGAGTTTGGTGTGGAGGAAGTTTTCAAGGATCAAGAGAGAAGGATGATACAATATGATCAAGAAGAGTGAAAACTCTAAGCTTGGGGATGCCCCCGTGGTTCATCCCTGCATATTTCAAGAAGACTCAAGCATCTAAGCTTGGGGATGCCCAAGGCATCCCCTTCTTCATCGACAACTTATCAGGTCACCTCTAGTGAAACTATATTTTTATTCCGTCACATCTTATGTGCTTTACTTGGAGCGTCTGTATGTTTTTATTTTTGTTTTTGTTTGAATAAAATCGGATCCTAGCATTCTTTGTGTGGGAGATAGACACGCTCCGCTGTTGCATATGAACACTGGTGTTCTTAGCTTTACTTTTAATGTTCATGGCGAAGGTTGAAACTGCTTCGTTCATTGTTATTTGGTTGGAAACAGAAAATGCTTCATGTGGTAATTGGTATAATGTCTTGAATAATTTGATACTTGGTAATTGTTTTGCTCAAATAGATCATGTTTAAGCTCTTGCATCATGTACTTTGCACCTATTAGTGGAGAATTACCATAGAGCTTGTTGAAATTTGGTTTGCATGATTGGTCTCTCTAAAAGTCTAGATATTTTCTGGTGAAGTGTTTGAGCAACAAGGAAGACAGTGTAGAGTCTTATAATGCTTGCAATATGTTCTTATGTAAGTTTTGCTGTACCGGTTCATACTTGTGTTTGCTTCAAACAACCTTGCTAGCCCAAGCCTTGTACTGAGAGGGAATACTTCTCGTGCATCCAAATCCTTGAGCCCAAAACTATGCCATTTGTGTCCACCATACCTACCTACTACATGATATTTCTCTGCCATTCCAAAGTAAATTGCTTGAGTGCTACCTTTAAAATTCCATTCCTTGTCTTTGCAATATATAGCTCATGGGAAAAATAGCTTAAAAACTATTGTGATGAAGAATATGTCGCTTATGTATCTTATTTCTTATAAGTTGCTTGTTGTGTGGTAACCATGTTTCTGGGGACGCCCACTAAAAGAAAAACCTTCCATAGAGACATTTTACTAGAGACACTTCCTACTTTGCCTCTTTAAAAATCGTATTAAGACACTTTACATGTTGTAGTGGCACTTTTTGAGACACTTCAGAAATAGTCTCATATGTAGAGATGTTAGTTGAGACATTTCTGTAAGGGGTTGTTGTTTTCATTTTGTAGACAACTAATGAGACACTCCAAAGTGTCACCAAGAAGTTATCAAGAGGCAACCCGTGAGACACTTTGTTCTATGTCTTTAATTTTTATCTAGAGATAATGTTTGAAGCATTTTGCTTGTTCTCTATAGACATTTGTTCTATGTTTGGGTCATGGTTGATAATACTAATTAGAAATTTGTTCCAAGTATCAACATATATTTGTGAAAGGGTGAGATGGTGAATGGAATAAGTCTTAATCACTAAGGTCATGAGTTCAAGTATCACTTTTCACATGGTTTCTTTTCATTTATTTACTCTAGAGACACAATATAATGCCTCTTTTATGTCTTCTAAAATGTAGAGACATTATTACTATTGTCCTTACCACGTAGAGACACCGCCCGTAGTGACAGTTTTGAGACAATATGGAAAGTTCCTCTATAACTACGTAGGAGCAATTTAAGTGTCTCTACGGGACCGAAATAGTGTCTCTACATGTCAATTCTCTTGTAGTGGCCATCAACTATTACCTTTGTTGAATATCATGTGAGTTGCTATGCATGTTCGTCTTGTCTGAAGTAAGGGTGATTTATCATGATCAAATAGTTTGAGTATGCATATTGTTAGAGAAGAACATTGGGCCGCTAACTAAACCCATGATCCATGGTGGAAGTTTCAGTTTGGACATTAATCCTCAATCTCTTATGAGAATATTATCTGTTGTTGAATGCTTATGCATTAAAGAGGAGTCCATTATCTGTTTTCTATGTTGTCCCGGTATGGATGTCTAAGTAGAGAATAATCAAAAGCGAGAAATCCAATGCGAACTTTCTCCTTAGACCTTTGTACAGGCGGCATAGAGGTACCCCTTTGTGACACTTGGTTGAAACATATGTTGGAGATATGCCCAAGAGGCAATAATAAAATGGTTATTATAATATATCTTTGTGTTTATGATAATGTTTACATACCATGCTACAATTGTATTAACCGAAACATTGATACATGTGTGTTATGTGAACAACAAGGAGTCCCTAGTAAGCCTCTTGTATAACTAGCTTGTTGATTAATAGATGATCATAGTTTCATGATCATGAACATTGGATGTTATTAATAACAAGGTTATGTCATTATGTGAATGATGTAATGGACACACCCAATTAAGCGTAGCATAAGATCACGTCATTAAGTTCATTTGCTATAAGCTTTCGATACATAGTTACCTAGTCCTTTCGACCATGAGATCATGTAAATCACTTATGCCGGAAGGTTACTTTGATTACATCAAACGCCACTGCGTAAATGGGTGGTTATAAAGGTGGGTGATACGTCTCCGACGTATCGATAATTTCTTATGTTCCATGCCACATTATTGATGATATCTACATGTTTTATGCACACTTTATGTCATATTCGTGCATTTTCTGGAACTAACCTATTAACAAGATGCCGAAGTGCCGCTCATGTTTTCTGCTGTTTTTGGTTTCAGAAATCCTAGTAACGAAATATTCTCGGAATTGGACGAAATCAACGCCCAGGTTCCTATTTTGCCTGGAAGCATCCAGAACACACGAGAACCGCCAGAGAGGGGGCACAGGCCCACCAAACCCTAGGCTGACGCGGCCAGGGGGGACCCGCGCCCCCTATAGTGTGGGCACCCCTTCGACCTCCTGACGCCGCCTCTTCACCTATATAAAGCCCCTGGACCTAAAACCTCGATACGAAAAAGCCACGGTACGAGAAACCATCCAGAGCCGCCGCCATCGCGAAGTCAAGATCTGGGAGACAGGAGTCTCTGTTCCGGCACGCCGCCGGGACGGGGAAGTGCCCCCGGAAGGCTCCTCCATCGACATCACCGCCATCTCCATCAACGCTGTTGTCTCCCATGAGGAGGGAGTAGTTCTCCATCGAGGCTCGGGGCTGTACCGGTAGCTATGTGGTTCATCTCTCTCCTATGTACTTCAATACAATAATCTCATGAGCTGCCTTACATGATTGAGATTCATATGATGATGCTTGTAATCTGGATGTCGTTATGCTAGTCAAGTGAATTTTACTTATGTGATCTCCGGAGACTCCTTGTCCCACGTGTGTAAAGGTGACGAGTGTGTGCACCGTGTGGGTCTCTTAGGCTATATTTCACTGAATACTTATTCACCGTTATGAATGGCATAGTGAAGTGCTTATTTATATCTCTTTATGATTGCAATGTGTTTTGTATCACAATATATCTACATGCTACTCTAGTGATGTTATTAAAGTAGTTCTATTCCTCCTGCACGGTGTAATGGTGACAGTGTGTGCATCCGTGTTAGTACTTGGCGTAGGCTATGATTATGATCTCTTGTAGATTATGAAGTTAACTATTGCTATGATAGTATTGACATGATCTATACCTCCTTTCTTAGCATGAAGGTGACAGTGTGCATGCTACGTTAGTACTTGGTTTAGTCGTGTTGATCTTTCATGCACTCTAAGGTTATTTAAATATGAACATTGAATTGTGGAGCTTGTTAACTCCGGCATTGAGGGTTCGTGTAATCCTACGCAATGTGTTCATCATCCAACAAGAGAGTGTAGAGTATGCATTTATCTATTCCGTTATGTGATCAAAGTTGAGAGTGTCCACTAGTGAAAGTCTAATCCCTAGGCCTTGTTCCTAAATATCGCTATCGCTGCTTGTTTACTCGTTTCATTGCGTTACTACTGCTGCGTTACTACCGCTTGTTTACTGTCTCGGGCAAAGCACTTTTCTACGCCGTTGCTACTGCTCATATATATTCATACCACCTGTATTTCACTATCTCTTCGCCGAACTAGTGCACCTATTAGGTGTGTTGGGGACACAAGAGACTTCTTGCTTTGTGGTTGCAGGGTTGCATGAGAGGGATATCTTTGACCTCTTCCTCCCTGAGTTCGATAAACCTTGCGTGATCCACTTAAGGGAAAACTTGCTGCTGTTCTACAAACCTTTGCTCTTGGAGGCCCAACACTGTCTACAGGAAAAGGATGGGGGCGTAGACATCAAGCTATTTTCTGCCGCCGTTGCCGGGGAGGAAAGGTAAAAGGTACTCACACTCCGGATCTCGGCTACTAAGCTATTTTCCGGCGCCGTAAGTACTCGAAGCTATTTCCTTTAGATCCTGCAATTGCAACTTTTTGTTTCTTGTTTACACTAGTAAGGCATAATGGACAACAATGAGCTTTTTACTCTATTTCCTGATTTAAGACATGGATGGTTTGATGCGAAAATTAAAAAACCCATGGAACATATTAGTATGAACACTTTGAATACCATTGTTGCTAATGATATAGAAAATTCTAAGCTTGGGGAAGCTGGCTTTGATGAGCATGATATTTTTAGTCCCGCAAGCATTGAGGAGGAAATTTTCTTTGATGATACTTTGCCTCCTATTTATGATGATTATAATGATAGTAGTCTTATGGTACCACCTGCTATGGAGGATAAATTTGATTATGATTACAATATGCCTCCTATATTTGATAATGAAAATAATAATGATAGCTACTTTGTTGAATTTGCTCCCACTACAACTAATAAAATTGATTATGCCTATGTGGAGAGTAATAATTTTATGCATGAGACTCATGATAAGAATGCTTTATGTGATAGTTATATTGTTGAGTTTGCTCATGTTGCTACTGAAAGTTATTATGAGAGAGGAAAATATGGTTGTAGAAATTTTCATGTTACTAAAACACCTCTCTATGTGCTGAAACTTTTGAAGTTACACTTGTTTTATCTTCCTATGCTTGTTACTTTGCTCTTCATGAACTTGTTTATTTACAAGATTCCTATGCATAGGAAGCATGTTAGACTTAAATGTGTTTTGAATTTGCCTCTTGATGCTCTCTTTTGCTTCAAATACTATTTCTTGCGAGTGCATCATTAAAACTGCTGAGCCCATCTTAATGGCTATAAAGAAAAGAACTTCTTGGGAGATAACCCATGTGTTATTTTGCTACAGTACTTTGTTTTATATTTGTGTCTTGGAAGTTGTTTACTACTGTAGCAACCTCTCCTTATCTTAGTTTTGTGTTTTGTTGTGCCAAGTGAAGCCTCTAATCGAAGGTTGATACTAGATTTGGATTTTTGCGCAGAAACAGATTTCTATCTGTCACAAATCTGGGCTGTTTTCTCTGTAGGTAACTCAGAAAAATATGCCAATTTACGTGCGTGTTCCTCAGATATGTACGCAACTTTCATTAGTTTTGAGTTTTCTGATCTGAGCAACGGAAGTATTTATTAAAAATTCGTCTTTACGGACTGTTCTGTTTTGACAGATTCTGCCTTTTATTTCGCATTGCTTCTTTCGCTGTGTTGGGTGGATTTATTTGTTCCATTACCTTCCAGTAGATTTGAGCAATGTCCATAAGTGTTAAGAATGATTGTGTCACCTCTGAACATGTGAGTTTTTGATTATGTACTAACCCCTCTAATGAAGTTTATGAGAAGTTTGGTGTGAAGGAAGTTTTCAAGGGTCAAGAGAGGAGGATGATATACTATGATCAAGAAGAGTGAAAGCTCTAAGCTTGGGGATGCCCCGGTGGTTCACCCCTGCATATATCAAGAAGACTCAAGCATCTAAGCTTGGGGATGCCCAAGGCATCCCCTTCTTCATCGACAAATTATCAGATTCCTTCTCTTGAAACTATATTTTTATTCGGTCACATCTTATGTACTTTACTTGGAGCGTCTGTATGTTTCTTGTTTTTGTTTTTGTTTGAATAAATGCTTGTATGGGAGGGAGACACGCTCCGCTGGTTCGAATGAACACATGTGTTCTTAGCTTTTAATGTTCATGGCGAAGGTTGAAACTGCTTCGTTAATTGTTATATGGTTGGAAACGGAAAATGCTACATGTAGTAATTGGTATGATATCTTGAATAACTTGATACTTGGCAATTATTGTGCTCTTGTTTAAGCTCTTGCATCATATACTTTGCACCTATTAGTGAAGAAATACATAGATCTTGTTAAAATTTGGTTTGCATGAGTGGTCTCTCTAGAGTCTAGATATTTTCTAGTGAGGTGTTTGAACAACAAGGAAGACGATGTATAGTCTTATAATGCTTGTAATATGTCTTTTATGTAAGTTTTGATGTACTAGTTCGTGCTTGTGTTTGCTTCAAACAACCTTGCTAGCCTAAAACCTTGTATCGAGAGGGAATACTTCTCATGCATCCAAATCCTTGAGCCAAACAACACTATGCCATTTGTGTCCACCATACCTACCTACTACATGGTATTTCCTGCCATTCCAAAGTAAATTGCTTGAGTGCTACCTTTAAAATTCCATCATTCACCTTTGCAATATATAGCTCATGGGACAAATAGCTTAAAAATTATTGTGGTATTGAATATGTACTTATGCACTTTATCTCTTATTAAGTTGCTCGTTGTGCGATAACCATGTTTCTGGGGACGTCATCAACTATTCTTTGTTGAATATCATGTGAGTTGCTATGCATGTTCGTCTTGTCTGAAGTAAGGGAGATCTACCACCTTATGGTTAAGCATGCATATTGTTAGAGAAGAACATTGGGCCGCTAACTAAAGCCATGATCCATGGTGGAAATTTCAGTTTTGGACGTATATCCTCAATCTCATATGAGAAAAATAATTGTTGCCACATGCTTATGCATAAAAGAGGAGTCCATTCTCTGTTGTCTATGTTGTCCCGGTATGGATGTCTAAGTTGAGAATAATCAATAGCGAGAAATCCAATGCGAGCTTTCTCCTTAGACCTTTGTACAGGCGGCATAGAGGTACCCCATTGTGACACTTGGTTAAAACATGTGCATTGCGATGATCCGGTAGTCCAAGCTAATTAGGACAAGGTGCGGGCACCATTAGTATACTATGCATGAGGCTTGCAACTTGTAAGATATAATTTACATGATACATATGCTTTATTACTACCGTTGACAAAATTGTTTCTTGTTTTCAAAATCAAAGCTCTAGCACAAATATAGCAATCGATGCTTTCCTCTTTGAAGGACCTTTCTTTTACTTTTATGTTGAGTCAGTTCACCTATTTCTCTCCACCTCAAGAAGCAAACACTTGTGTGAACTGTGCATTGATTCCTACATACTTGCATATTGCACTTATTATATTACTCTATGTTGACAATATCCATGAGATATACATGTTACAAGTTGAAAGCAACCGCTGAAACTTAATCTTCCTTTGTGTTGCTTCAATGCTTTTACTACGAATTATTGCTTTATGAGTTAACTCTTATGCAAGACTTATTGATGCTTGTCTTGAAGTACTATTCATGAAAAGTCTTTGCTATATGATACACTTGTTTACTCATGTCATATACATTGTTTTGATCGCTGCATTCATTACATATGTTTACAAATAGTATGATCAAGGTTATGATGGCATGTCACTCCGAAATTATCTTTGTTATCGTTTTACCTCGCTCGGGACGAGCGGAACTAAGCTTGGGGATGCTGATACGTCTCCGACGTATCGATAATTTCTTATGTTCCATGCCACATTATTGATGATATCTACATGTTTTATGCACACTTTATGTCATATTCGTGCATTTTCTGGAACTAACCTATTAACAAGATGCCGAAGTGCCGGTTCTCGTTTTCCGCTGTTTTTGGTTTCGAAATCCTAGTAACGAAATATTCTCGGAATTGGACGAAATCAACGCCCAGGTTCCTATTTTGCCCGGAAGCATCCAGAACACACGAGAACCGCCAGAGAGGGGGCACAGGCCCACCAAACCCTAGGCCGGCGCGGCCAGGGGGGACCCGTGCCCCCCTATAGTGTGGGCACCCCTTCGACCTCCTGACGCCGCCTCTTCGCCTATATAAAGCCCCTGGACCTAAAACCTCGATACGAAAAAGCCACGGTACGAGAAACCATCCAGAGCCGCCGCCATCGCGAAGCCAAGATCCGGGGGACAGAGTCTCTGTTCCGGCACGCCGCCGGGACGGGGAAGTGCCCCCGGAAGGCTCCTCCATCGACACCACCGCCATCTCCATCAACGCTGCTGTCTCCCATGAGGAGGGAGTAGTTCTCCATCGAGGCTCGGGGCTGTACCGGTAGCTATGTCGTTCAGCTCTCTCCTATGTACTTCAATACAATAATCTCATGAGCTGCCTTACATGATTGAGATTCATATGATGATGCTTGTAATCTACATGTCGTTATGCTAGTCAAGTGAATTTTACTTATGTGATCTCCGGAGACTCCTTGTCCCACGTGTGTAAAGGTGACAGTGTGTGCACCGTGTGGGTCTCTTAGGCTATATTTCACATAATACTTATTCACTGTTATGAATGGCATAGTGAAGTGCTTATTTATATCTCTTTATGATTGCAATGTGTTTTGTATCACAATATATATACATGCTACTCTAGTGATGTTATTAAAGTACTTCTATTCCTCCTGCACGGTGTAATGGTGACAGTGTGTGCATCCGTGTTAGTACTTGGCGTAGGCTATGATTATGATCTCTTGTAGATTATGAAGTTAACTATTGCTATGATAGTATTGACATGATCTATGCCTCCTTTCTTAGCATGAAGGTGACAGTGTGCATGCTACGTTAGTACTTGGTTTAGTCGTGTTGATCTTTCATGCACTCTAAGGTTATTTAAATATGAACATTGAATTGTGGAGCTTGTTAACTCCGGCATTGAGGGTTCGTGTAATCCTACGCAATGTGTTCATCATCCAACAAGAGAGTGTAGAGTATGCATTTATCTATTCTGTTATGTGATCAAAGTTGAGAGTGTCCACTAGTGAAAGTCTAATCCCTAGGCCTTGTTCCTAAATATCGCTATCGCTGCTTGTTTCTTGTTTTCTTGCGTTACTACTGCTGCGTTACTACAGCTTGTTTACTCGTCCCGGGCAAAGCACTTTTCCGGTGCCGTTGCTACTGCTCATATATATTCATACCACCTGTATTTCACTATCTCTTCGCCGAACTAGTGCACCTATTAGGTGTGTTGGGGACACAAGAGACTTCTTGCTTTGTGGTTGCAGGGTTGCATGAGAGGGATATCTTTGACCTCTTCCTCCCTGAGTTCGATAAACCTTGGGTGATCCACTTAAGGGAAAACTTGCTGCTGTTCTACAAACCTCTGCTCTTAGAGGCCCAACACTGTCTACAGGAAAAGGAGGGGGGCGTAGACATCAGTGGGATTAAGTATCCGGAAAGTATGAGTTGAGGCATATGGATCAACACTGGGATTTGTCCATCTCGATGACGGATAGATATACTCTGGGCCCTCTTGGTGGAATGTCGTCTAATTAGCTTGCAAGCATATGAATAAAATCATAAAGAGACCACATACCACGGTACGAGTAAAGAGTGCTTGTCATAAGACGAGGTTGAACAAGGTATAGAGATACCTCGGACAAGTAGAATACCGCGTGACAAAGGGAATCGGTATCGTATGTGAATGGTTCAATCAATCACTAAGTCATCGTTGAATATGTGGGAGCCATTATGGATCTCCAGATCCCGCTATTGGTTATTGGTCGGAGATAAGTCTCAACCATGTCTGCATAGTTCGCGAACCGTAGGGTGACACACTTAAGGTTTGATGTCGTTTAAGTAGATATGGAATATGGAATGGAGTTCGAAGTTTTGTTCGGAGTCTCGGATGGGATCCAGGACATCACGAGGAGGTCCGGAATGGTCCGGAGAATAAGATTCATATATAGGAAGTCATATTCCAAGTTTGGAAATGATCCGGTGCATTTATGGCAGGTTCTAGAAGGTTCTAGAAAAGTTCGGAAGAAATCACTATGGAAGGCGGAGTCCCGGAGGGACTCCACTAGCTAGGCCGGCCAACCCTAAGGGGAGGAGTCCCAGGTGGGCTCCACCTAAGGTGGCCGGCGACCCCACCTCAAGGAAAGGTGGGAGTCCCACCTCGGGTAGGACTCCCCCCTTGAGTAGGTTTCCCACCTATGGGAGGTTTTGTTGTTGGGGTCTTATTCGAAGACTTGGACTACAACTCTTGGGGATTTCCACCTATATAATGAGGAGGACAGGGAGGGGGCAGCCACTCTTGGCCGCACCACCTAGGGCTGCCCATGGCCGGCGCCCTAGCCACCCCCTCTCCCCAAACCCTAGCCTCTCCTCCTCCACATAATACTCCCGCAGCGCATAGGCGAAGCCCTGCCGGAGTTCTCCATCAACACTGCCACCACGCCGTCATGCTGCCGGGATTCCGAGGAGGATCTACTACTTCCGCTGCCCGCTGGAACGGGGAGAAGGACGTCGTCTTCATCAACACCGAACGTGTGACCGAGTACGGAGGTGCTGCCCGATTGTGGCACCGTCAAGATCTTCTACGCGCTTTTGAAAGCGGCAAGTGATCGTCTACCGCAGCAACGAGAGCCTCCTCTTGTAGGCTTTGGAAATCTTCAAGGGTTAGTCTCGTTCATCCCCTCGTTGCTCCCATCTTCTAGATTGCATCTTGGCTTGGATTGCGCTCTCGCGGTAGGATTTTTTTTGTTTTCTATGCTACGAATCCCAACAGTGGTATCAGAGTCATGTCTATGCATAGATTTGGTTGCACAAGTAGAACACAATTGTTTTTTGGGCGTTGATGCTTTGTTGTCTTTAGTTCGAGTACTTTTCATCTTTGTGGCATGGTGGTATGAAGCGACTCGGGCTAACTTTACATGACCACGTTCATGAGACTTGCTCCACGTTCGACATGCAACTTGTATTGCATAAGTGGCTTTGCGGGTGTCTGTCTCTCCCACCATAGTGAAGATTCAATTTACTCTTTCTATTGACAACACTAGTATCACCGTTGTGGTTCATGTTCGTAGGTAGATTGGATCTTACTCGAAAACCCCAAACCACGTAAAATATGAAAACCAAATTAGAGACGTCTAACTTGTTTTTGCAGGGTTTGGTGATGTGATATGGCCATGATGTGATGATGAATATGTATGAGATGATAATTATTGTATTGTGGCAACCGGCAGAGCCTTATGGTTGTCTTTAAATTTCATGTTGAGTAGTATTTCAAAGTAGTTGTAATAGTTGCTACATGAGGTGAACAACTATGAAGACGGCGCCATGGACCTTGACGCTACGCCGACGATGATGGAGATCATGCCCGTTGATGATGGAGATCATGTCCGTGCTTTGGAGATGAAGATCGAAGGCGGAAAGACTAAAGGGTCATATCATATCACATATGAATTGCATGTGATGTTAATCCTTTATGCATCTTATTTTGCTTAGAAAGCGACGGTAGCATTATAAGATGATCCCTCACACTAATATCAAGATAATAAAGTGTTCTCCCCTCGTATGCACCGTTTATATAGTTCGTTGTTTCGAAGCATCTCGTGATGATCGGATGTGATTCAATGTTCATATACAACGGGTGTAAGCCATGTTTGCACACGCGGAATACTTGGGTTTGCTTGACGAGCCTAGCATGTACAGACATGGCCTCGGGACAACGGAAACCGAAAGGTTGAACATATGGATGATATGATCAACATGTTGATGTTCACCATTGAAGCTACATCATCTCACGTGATGATCGGTTTTGATATAGTGGATGTGGATCGTGTACCACTTAACAACTATGAGGGATGTTGTATTAAGTGGGAGTTCATTAGTAATTAGATTAAAACATGAACTAATTATCATGAACATAGTCTGAGTAGTATTTTGAATTAATTTGTAGAATTGGCATCCGTTTTCTACCATGCGCTAGTCTTGTAATTGAGATAGAAATACTGTTAAAATCTGACAGGAAACTTTACAGACTGGTACCGTATTGTTAAAGAATCAAGAAATGATTAAGTCCTATTGCAAACTTTTAAACCTCACATTGTTGATTCAAAAGAACTAGGTTTCAATTGGTACCTAAAGTCATCTTGTCTCCGTGAAACTTGAAGTTCAAATCTGTTTGAAAAGTAAGGAGCTGAAAATTTAGTTTTCAGAAATAATCAAGGTATGAGATATATGTGATATCTAAGACCTTATTGCAAGGTGATAGAATATAATTTGGTGAGACTACATAAACTCATAAGTTTTATGGGAATGTACGAAGGTTGAAGATGCAAGGCGTCTCAATCCTTGACACACGTACAGCACGCGACCGTTGAGAACCCCAAGTGGAAGGTGTGATGCGTACAGCAGTAAGTTTCCCTCATTAAGAAACCAAGGTTTATCGAACCAGTAGGAGTCAAGAAGCACGTTGAAGGTTGATGGCGGCGAAGTGTAGTGCGGCGCAACACCAGGGATTCCGGTGCCAACGTGGAACCTGCACAACACAACCAAATTACTTTGCCCCAACGTGACAGTGAGGTTGTCAATCTCACCGGTCTTACTGTAACAAAGGATTAGATGTATAGTGTGGATGATGATTGTTTGCAGAAAATAGTAGAACAAGTATTGCAGTAGATTGTATTCGATTAAAAGAATGGACCGGGGTCCACAGTTCACTAGAGGCGTCTCTCCGATAAGAATAAGTATGTTGGGTGAACAAATTACTGTTGGGCAATTGACAAATAAAGAGAGCATGACCATGCACATACATGATATGATGAGTATTGTGAGATTTAATTGGGCATTACGACAAAGTACATAGACCGCTATCCAGCATGCTTCTATGCCTAAAAAGTCCACCTTCAGGTTATCATCCGAGCCCCTTCCAGTATTAAGTTGCAAACAACAGACAATTGCATTAAGTATGGTGCGTAATGTAATCAACAACTACATCCTTAGACATAGCATCGATGTTTTATCCTTAGTGGCAACAGCACATCCACAACCTTAGAACTTTCTGTCACTGTCCCAGATTTAATGGAGGCATGAACCCACTATCGAGCATAAATACTCCCCCTTGGAGTTACTAGCAAAAACTTGGCCAGAGCCTCTACTAACAACGGATAGCATGCAAGATCATAAACAACACATAGATAATAGATTGATAATCAACATAGCATAGTATTCTCTATCCATCGGATCCCAACAAACACAACATGTAGCATTACAGATAGATGATCTTGATCATGTTAGGTAGCTCACACGACACGACAATGAAGCACAATTAGGAGAAGACCACCATCTAGCTACTCCTATGGACCCATAGTCCAGGGGTGAACTACTCACACATCACTCCGGAGGCGACCATGGTGGTGAAGAGTCCTCCGGGAGATGATTCCCCTCTCCGGCAGGGTGCCGCAGGCGATCTCCTGAATCCCCGGAGATGGGATTGGCGGCGGCGGCGTCTCTGGAAGGTTTTCCGTATCGTGGCTCTCGGTACTGGGGGTTTCGCGACGAAGACCTTAAGTAGGCGGAAGGGCGGAGTCGGAGGCGTCACGGGGGCCCCACAAGCTAGGGCCGCGCGGGCCCCCCTGGGCCGCGCCGCCCTAGTGTGGCGGTGCCCCGTGGCCCCACTTCGTCTCTCCCTCGGACTTCTGGAAGCTTCGTGGCAAAATAGGCCCCTGGGCGTTCATTTCGTCCAATTCCGAGAATATTTCCTTACTAGGATTTCTGAAACCAAAAACAACAGAAAACAGCAACTGGCTCTTCGGCATCTCGTTAATAGGTTAGTGCCGGAAAATGCATAAATATGACATAAAGTATGCATAAAACATGTTTTATCACAGGTTTTACCATAAATATGCCGGAAAATGCATAAATATGACATAAAGTATGCATAGGAATCAAAATTCAGCAGTTTTATCACAGGCAGTTTCAGCAGTTTTAGCAGTTTCAGGCAGTTTTTCACGCTTTGCATTAGAAGTGGAAACATTGCCAACACCAATTCTTTTACCATTAATAGTAGGAGGTGCAGCAACATGTGAAGCATTAGCATTGCTAGTGGTGGTAATAGTCCAAACTTTAGCTATATTATCTTCTTTAGCATTTTCTTCTTTCTCCCACTTAGCACGCAATTCGGCAATCAATCTTATATTCTCATTAATTCTAACTTGGATGGCATTTGCTGTAGTAACAATTTTATTATCAATATCCTCAGGTTTAGCAGCCATTTTATTAATTCAGGAAGATTGTGACGCAGACATGTATGAGATTCGGTTTTCAGCATTTGCAAGTTTAGTTTGCAACCCAGAGATCTCCACATTCAAATTTTCAAGTTGATTTCCTATATTCTTCAACAAGGTAGATTGTTCATTCATAGTTTTAGTAAACAATTTATTTTGCTCATATTGTGATTGCATAAAGCTCTTGGTGGATCTTTCAATCTCTAACATCTTTTCCTCATTAGGTGAAACATATCTACCATAAGAGTTACCATTAGGAGGATATGGCCTAGAATTATTGTAATTATTATTTTTAATGAAATTCACATCAACATATTCTTTTTGAGCAACCAATGACGCTAACGAAACATTATTAGGATCAACATTAGTCCTACCATTCACAAGCATAGACATAATAGCATCAATCTTATCACTCAAGGAAGAGGTTTCTTCGACAGAATTTACCTTCTTACCTTGTGGAGCTCTTTCCGTGTGCCATTTAGAGTAATTAATCATCATATTATCAAGAAGCTTTGTTGCTTCGCCTAAAGTGATGGACATAAAGGTACCCAGCAGCTGAATCCAATAGGTTCCGCGAAGAAAAATTCAGTCCTGCATAAAAGGTTTAGATGATCATACAAGTAGTCAGTCCATGGGTTGGGCAGTTTTTAACCAAAGATTTCATTCTTTCCCAAGCTTGGGCAACATGCTCATTATCCAATTGTTTAAAATTCATTATGCTACTTGATACGTCTCCGACGTATCGATAATTTCTTATGTTCCATGCTTGTTTTATGACAATACCTACATGTTTTGTTCACACTTTATGATGATTTTATGCATTTTTCGGAACTAACCTATTGACGAGATGCCGAAGTGCCGGTTCTCGTTTTCTCGCTGTTTTTGGTTTCAGAAATCCTAGTAAGGAAATATTCTCGGAATTGGACGAAATCAACGCCCAGCATCTTAGAATCCCCGGGAGCTTCCAGAACACCCGAGAGCCGCCAGAGAGGGGCCACAGGGGCCCCACACATGGTGGCAGCGCGGCCCAGGTGGGGGGAGCGCCGCCCTAGTGTCTGGTGGCCCCAGACCCCTTCTGATGCCGCCTCTTCGCCTATAAGAAGCCCCTCGACCTAAAACTTCGATACGGAAAAGCCACGGGACGAGAAACCTTCCAGAGCCGCCGCCATCGCGAAGCCAAGATCTGGGGGACAGGACTCTCTGTTCCGGCACGCCGCCGGGACGGGGAAGTGCCCCCGGAAGGCTCCTCCATCGACACCACCGCCATCTTCATCACCGCTGCTGTCTCCCATGAGGAGGGAGTAGTTCTCCATTGAGGCTAAGGGCTGTACCGGTAGCTATGTGGTTCATCTCTCTCCTATGTACTTCAATACAATAATCTCATGAGCTGCCTTACATGATTGAGATTCATATGATGATGCTTGTAATCTAGATGTCATTATGCTAGTCAAGTGAATTTTACTTATGTGATCTCCGGAGACTCCTTGTCCCACGTGTGTAAAGGTGATAGTGTGTGCACCGTGTGGGTCTCTTAGGCTATATTTCACAGAATACTTATTCACTGTTATGAATGGCATAGTGAAGTGCTTATTTATATCCCTTTATGATTGCAGTATGTTTTGTATCACAATTTATCTATGCGCTACTCTAGTGATGTTATTAAAGTACTCTATTCCTCCTGCACGGTGTAATGGTGACAGTGTGTGCATCGTGTAGTACTTGGCGTAGGTTATGATTGTAATCTCTTGTAGATTATGAAGTTCATTATTTCTATGATAGTATTGATGTGATCTATGCCTCCTTCATAGTGTGATGGTGACAGTGTGCATGCTATGTTAGTACTTGGTGTAATTGCAATGATCTATCATGCACTCTAAGGTTATTTAAACATGAATATCGAATATTGTGGAGCTTGTTAACTCCGGCATTGAGGGTTCGTGTAATCCTACGCAATTAGTGGTGTTCATCATCCAACAAGAGAGTGTAGAGTATAGCATTTATCTATTCTGTTATGTGATCAATGTTGAGAGTGTCCACTAGTGAAAGTATGATCCCTAGGCCTTGTTCCCAAATACTGCCATTACAGCTTGTTTACTGTTCTACTGCATTTGTACTGCCTGCAATATTACCACCATCGACTGCACGCCAGTTGTAGCATCAAGCTATTTTCTGGTGACGTTACTACTGCTCATATACATTCATACCACCTGTATTTCACTATCTCTTCGCCGAACTAGTGCACCTATTAGGTGTGTTGGGGACACAAGAGACTTCTTGTATCGTGATTGCAGGGTTGCTTGAGAGGGATATCTTTGACCTCTTCTTCCCTGAGTTCGATAAACCTTGGGTGATCCACTTAAGGGAAACTTGCTGCTGTTCTACAAACCTCTGCTCTTGGAGGCCCAACACTGTCTACAAGAATAGAAACACCCGTAGACATCAAGCACTTTTCTGGCGCCGTTGCCGGGGAACGAAAGAAAGCTACACCATTTCCTCCCTCGTCAACTACGCGCCAGTCCTGGGTAGCAAGCACTTTTCTGGCGCCGTTGCCGGGGAGGAAAGGTAAAAGGTACTCACACTCCGGATCTCGGCTACTAAGCTATTTTCGCCGTTGTATGTACTCGAAGCTATTTCCTTTAGATCCTGCAATTGCATATTTTTGTTTCTTGTTTACACTAGTTAGGCATAATGGAAAACAACAAAAATATGAGAGATATTTATGAACTTTATATTGAATTAGGACATGATGTGTTTGAAGAGAGAATTAAAAAACCCATGGAACTTTATATGCATGCTAATGGGAATGTTATTAATATGAATGCTTTGAACACTATTGTTGCTAATGCTATGGAAAATTCTAAGCTTGGAGAAGCTGGCTTTGATGAGCATGATCTTTTTAGTCCCCCAAGCATTGAGGAGAAAATTTACTTTGATGATACTTTGCCTCCAATTTATGATGATTATAATGATAGTAGTCTTTTGGTGCCGCCTGTTATGGAGGATAAATTTGATTATGATTACAATATGCCTCCTATATTTGATGATAGCTACTTTGTTGAATTTGCTCCCGCTATTACTAATATAACTAGCTGGGTGACCCGCGCAATTTGCGCGGCTAGCATCGATATATCTTAAACATGTCTAATTTATTATTATTTTTCTTGGTGATGCCTATTGTGAAAACATTTGGTAGAAATATGAAGTCAATAAATTATTTAAAATTATGAAACAAAGTTTGCAGAACCTCCCTACCGCTCCACTTTTCACTTATGTTATAGAACTTCGGAAACGCATAAAGTCAAACAACCCGGTCAACATCATCATTTAGGCTCCGAAATATATTATGCATTGACGGACTCTACCATTAAATTTGTATACTTTACGCAACTCCAGAAATCAACGGGCTCAGTACTCACCCGGGTTGTGATTTTTCCACGTATAGTAACACTAACGAAGATCGTTGTCATACCAGCTTAATGCATTAGCGACATATCCAAATGATTTATGCCCCTCCTGGATCTTTCGTGTGAATTATATAGCATCTCCAGTTAAAACATCTTATTTAAATATGATATAAATGACAATGACCTAGATATATGAGATTACTTTCATACAGGTCAAGTTAAAAAATACATTTACTATTTTTTAATTTGTATGTATCCTAGAAACGAACTCAATTTTCACGTCTTCTATATTTTCTTCCAGACCGACATTGCATGCATCGAATGTACGTTCTGTTTCAAATCATATGTTAGAAGTGTCTTTCAAAATTTACTTTTCATGACAACAATTTATATATATCTTTACCATTCCTAGAACTGCTACACCATGCAAAATTTGCACACCAGAAGAGGTCAAAACATAAGAATTTTAATGTTTGAGATGATAATGCAAACTTTGTGAAATATTATACCAAATCTCATTATATTCTAGAAGTTAAGAATTTTAGAGTAATGTGGTGAGAATTTTAGAGTGATGCCTTTTGTGAAATAGTGCGTGCCTCCATATTTTATTGTATAATGTCAATATTGCGTCCCTCTGATCCTGTTACGTGTTTACGGGAGAGGTCCGAACAATAAACATGTATATTATTGTTTAACTAAAGATCTGCGAACAACTGACCTACTGTTTCGATCAATTAAAAAACCAAGAGGTAAACTGTACCTGACATCCACCCAAAAAGATTGTACTGAATCTTAATTGTAATGTATCGTATAATCCATTATCCAAAAGGATCTGACACATGCAAAGTGAATAGCAAATGAAATATATAAATACATGTTGAGCTGAGTCTTATGGTCTTACTTGTTGTTTCTAGGGTAAAGGGCTGAAGTAGCGCAGCATTTTCATGATCATTCAGCCATCTGCAAGCAATGGAACTTTTACTGTGGCAAACCATATAAAAGTAAGATTGTTAGAAAATCTAATGGGAACATTAAAGCAGCTATCTTAACATAAAATAGCAGGAAAAAACTACACTAAGATCTATTCAGTTCATGCTTACCTAATTCACGAAACCAAATGTTGACAGAAATTTTGCTCCTGACGAAAATAACAATGTAAGTGAATACGGATAAAAATTGTATTTGCCACTCAAAATTCGGTTGCATTAGGATACACATACATCCGTGCAAAAAAAAAAAAGGAAATGCTACTTCTTTCTGAATTTTCTCCATAATGTGACTGTGACAAATTTCAGTTGGTACTGGTAGATCGTAGGACTCGCAGTGAAGATCAAAGGCAATGTAAACATCCATGTTTTCACTTAGGCTTCAGTGTACCTTCTTTTTTAAGTGTTCAGGTTAGCTACCTTTGTCGCACCTATTGAGACTGCACATAATGACAGAAACTATTACCTTCCTCTTTTTTACAGAAGTGAAATGGCCAGAGGTTTGATTCTACAGGAGTGAGAATTTTGCAAAAACAACTTAGCCAGGCCTCTTCTTCTCACTTGTGAGAATTTTGCAAAAACACCTTAGCCAGACCTCTATTGTCTGACCCAAACCCAAGCTTACCCTGTACGACGCCATGGACAGTCGAGGAAGCCCCAGTTGCGTTGAAAAAACACCTTAGCCAGACCTCTTCTTCTCACTTGTGAATTGTGATCCCTCTATTCTCTTTCCCAAACGCGAGCTTACCCTGGAAAGAATGCTCCATGTCTCATTCTGCAGTACGCCTACGTACGCCATCAGTGAAGACCAAAATGAGTTAACTGGAGGACAACAACAACTCACGTTGGCCACGTTTGCCTCTACATAGACTCCAAATCAGCTTCAGTTTGATGCAAGCAGATGTCCACTGGGACACCCTACATATCTATCAGTTGACTGGTCCTGCAGTTGGTAGCATGGAGTCGTTGGCGTCCAACTTCACCAACAGCATGAATTTTGCGGTAACGGGACGGCGGCGACCAAGCAGAGCGTGATTGTGTGCGCCATGGCCACGCAGGTGAACCAATTCCAGGAACTTAAGAACTCGAATCAGGAGGAGCTCCTGGAGGAGAAATTCCGGGGAGCTAGGGAGTCCATAAACGTCGGCAAGAATGACGTGAAGCTCGTCTTCGTCTCTAAGCTAGCAAAGGCTGATGGGGTTCACGGCGGACAGGGGCTAGCTCGTTATACGTCGATGATTGTTCATTAGTGCACTTGCGCCAGTTAAACCTCCCGCCACCACCGCCGTTAAAACTGTCGTTCCTCAATGTGGCCATCAGACATCTACCGACCGAGATTCCATCATGTACTTCAAGACGCGAGGAATACTGATCAATTCCATCTAATTGGTACTTCAAGACGTGAGGAACGCAATGCTTCTTCCGCTCTCATGCTAAGATTCGAATTGCTCCGCAGGATCACCGATCGCGTCCTTGTATTGTTTCTCTGCTTCGCTTACTCAGATCTGGATATCAGCTTAGGATTATTGAGGATTCTCTGCCGTTCAACTGAGACCAATACTCATCAAACTATCCGGAGCATCTTGCCTGTTGCAATCCGGTGAGGACCTTGAACACAGTCGCGCAGCGGCGGAGATGGCGGCTGCAGGAGAGGCGGTGGCAGAATTAGGTTTAATCATGGAGCGCGAATATTGTTGGCATGTATGTCTCGACAATATATGCTGATACGGGGATCGACTTACGGGGCCGTTAGCAACTTAATCTTGGACGTTGTTTTTTATTTGACTAACTCTAGCTAATCCAAACCATTGGTTGTTTGTTGTTTTAATAATATAACTAGCGGGGTGGCCCGTGCATACTGCACGGCTAGACTTGCTTCAGTTTTATGAGATCAATGGATTTTTTTAATATGTTCATCTTCACCAAATGAATAATATTTTAATCGTACTTTGTGTCATCATATTTTGGATAAATAGTTATTATAAGCACCATCATTTCGGTTACCATTGTTAATCCTATTTTTCTTGTATCTCCAATGGCAACGCTACCTTGGACACGTTCTTTTAGTACGCAATATAGAATTACTGTAAGTGCACACATATATACCTTATTTCAAATGATAAAGATTCAATTGGAAGGATAGGTGCTTTGCGCAACTCTGAACTTCCCCATGTTCTTGTACCTTTGTGATCTATTTGATGGCATTGAAAATGCGTACTGTATTAGGACTTGATTGAGGATATTTTTAAAAAATATATCTTCTTCTATCAGTATCATCTGTACACATTTTGTGCCTCCCAAATCCATATATTCTCCTTCAAAACTAAAATTTTACTATCACAACCAACATATATTTGCCTGCTAAATTAATCGGACATCTATTATAGCATCTCTGGTGCTCACGACAAAATTTTGAATTCCTCAACGAAATTGTACTTGAAATATACTCAGATCGTGAGTCAGTACTCAGTAGTGACAGAGAGGCACAATAATGTAGAATCAACATACACAATATTTTTTTGCTCTCTGAGATTCAGAACTGGTGATAGAAAATCCATAGTAACTTACATTGCTTTTAGTATATACCAGTATACTCCATCAAGAATCACTGAAGATTGATTGAGATGATCCAGCAATAAACAAAATACATCAGACAGCGCCATAGTCCAAAAAAAAAAGAAATTTATATGAAGATACCTGCAAAAAATAAATATTAATGTACATACTTTGTATAGATCAAGAAAAATTACTCCCTGATGACCATTCAGTATATGGATATTAATGGTGCCGAAGAGAAGTGACAAATACATATCTGAGTAAAGAAGTGAATCTCCTGAATGACACGTATAGAACCTCCGAATATTATCTGGGTGACCTACTCTTGCATGATGCAGATTCCTATATACGCTATAAATTTAACACACAGATAGGAATTTGTCCAGGTCACATCCTTGCGTCGGGGTTCAGGTTCAGGCATGCGTCGAAGTCACGAAACGCCGATCGGCGGTCCGCTCCTGCTGCTGGACGGCTGGACCTAGTAAGGAGTGGCGGCGTTGCCGTTTGGCGATTTCTTGGCAACTCATTTGTAGGTCGATCTGGACGAACAGGCTCCTAGGGTTGTTGCCTACGTTTTTACCTGCTATCGATCGTTGTTGGATACTCCATTTTTTAAGCTGATTTCCTAATTCGCTGATGGTTTTTTTCCTGCTAGCCAGATAAACACAAACGTGTATTTTTATATAGATAGAGATAACAGTTAGTTGAGATAAAGTTTCTGTTGGAGTTCCTAATGTGCACTGTACATAGTCAATTTTCTCAAGGCGGCTGCACGTGCCAAGTTTATTAATCTCATCCGTTGGGATTTCATAACTCTGTACTGATAAATCTTCACCGTTGATTGTTTGTTGTTTTAGTAATATAATAGATAGATAGATAACTAATAAAACTATCAGCATTTCATATAATAAGAGTAATCCTCACATATATATCTTCTTCTACCCACCTCGTAAGGAAACTTATCACACTTGCCTTATATTTTTTTAGGAGATCATAAAATAAATATACCTTTACCATAGTACATTTTATTAGAGAATCTATATATTTGGATCATTCTAATTTTACTTTCCCATGTGACTTCTTCTTGTCGACACGTACTACAGTATGTGTAAATATTTTTTTTCCTATGCTGATATATATCTTGTCTTATTTTAATTAGACTGGTTGTGATATACTGAATTGTGTGTAATAATATTTTAAACTATGTGGGAAAATAGACAACAAAGCATAGATCAAAAAAAGACTTTGGTATACCTCTTTATAGATACAGCTGAGGCATATCCGCATATGTAATAGCTCCTTACTGAAGTTTTGTCTCGTGTTAACCCCCTGTGGTTCCATGACGGCTGAGCACTTTGTTGCTTGACATCGTCGGTGTGCCAGTGTTTTTTCATCCTTAATTATGAGATGTGTCTGATTTTGTATCCAAAACTTCACTCTATTTTCCATACGATGCATCCATGGCTCATGTATGAGCTAACCTTTGTTAAATAGTCTGTCTCACAATGCATTCACTGTATGTTAATGACAGCATAGGACGTACTCCATCCGAGATTGCTGAAACCTCTGCGGATTGAGAGGTTTGTTCGAATGACATATCCGATGAAATTGGACTCCAACTTGAGCCCACGCTCGTCGATCATAAACATCTTTAGTTATAAGATAGGCTGACTTCTTACTCGGACATATATATGCATAATGCATGCAGTGCATGTTAATTCAAACACTGGAGAGTAAGTATAGAGTTGATAAATTGAGAGGTCAGTTCGAATGATATTTCGATTGGATTATACTCAAAACTCGAGTTGAAGCTAGATCAGAAAATAACCTGAGCCCAAACTCTGCTTGCGTTGTGGTACTTCTGCCGCCTGGAAGCGCAATCGGGCTCTACATCCATCATGGTAGTTCTATCGCAAGCGATCCTAACTTCCACTTGGCCTTTGCGCACCTTTTTGCCTGCCCGCCGCACTGATGTTCATCAGTCTGGTTTGGGGATTGGGGACTAACAGTGAAAGAAATGAGAGCTGGTTGTTCTTGTAGCTTGTGGAGCCCTGGAACATGAGAGAGATAATCATGAATAAATTATGCAAATTGGAAAATTTCTGTTATGACCGGCCTGGTCTACCGCCGGAGGGGGCCCATTGGCCCAACCGGCCAAGCTTAGTTAGGGGCTTAGCCCAGTTAGCAGATTAGGGTTTCGCTAGTTCTCTTATATATACGAGTTGTAATAGACTAAATCAATCAAGCAATAATCAGATATCATTATTGCCGACTCCCAGAGGAGTCGGCCTTCTCTTGCTCGCGCCGCCCAAGCCCTAGCCGCCGCCGCCGCGAGCCCGCCACGGCGCCCTGCCGCCGGCGCCGCCTTCCTCCCTCTCGCTCTCCGCACTTCCACCCCTACAATCTACGCCCTCGCCTCGGTAGAACCCTAGTTTCTACCAATTTGGTATCAGAGACATCTACGATCATGTCTTCGGGCCAGATCACCGCCACCACCGCCGCCGCCTCCGAGACGCCGCCGGCCTCCTCCGCCGCGCAGCTGCCGCCGCCCTCCACGGGCGCCGCGGCGCCCCTGGCAGATGTAGCCGGCGCCGCCCCCCTCCTCTCGCCGCAGGAGCTGTCGACGGCCATCCGCGACCTCGCCACCGCCGTCCAGGGCATCCGCCTGTACCTCATCGGCACGCAGGGGATGACTACGCCGGTCCTGTCGCCACCCCTCGGTGCATACCCGGCCGCGCCGACAGCCCTCCCCGGCCAAGGAGCGCCCACTCCGCCCCCGGCCTCACCGCCGCCGCCATGGGCGTCCTGGCCGCCTTCGAGGCCCTTAAGGGGGCCCTCACGACGGGCCCCGTTCTCCAGATGCCGGACTTCGACAAGCCGTTCATCGTCGACTGTGACGCTTCCGGGGCGGGGTTCGGTGCCGTCCTTCACCAGGGTGACGGGCCGCTCGCCTACTTCAGCCGGCCGTTTGCTGCACGCCACCTCAAAGCTGGCGGCGTATGAGCAGGAACTCATTGGCTTGGTCCAGGCCGTCCGCCACTGGCGCCCTTACCTATGGGGGCGCTCGTTCCGCGTACGTACGGACCACTACAGCCTTAAGTTCCTCTTGGACCAGCGGCTGTCGACAGTGCCCCAGCACCAGTGGATCAGCAAGCTGTTTGGCTTCGACTTCACGGTGGAGTATCGTCCGGGCCGCCTCAACACGGTGGCCGACGCCCTGTCCCGCCGCGACGTCGAGCCCGACGCCATTGAGGGTGACTCGGCCGGACACCTGCTCGCATCCGCTCGGGTCCCTCCTTCGCCCTCTTCGACCGCATCCGCCGGGCGGCGGTGTCCGCGCCGGATGCCCGGCTCTCGCGGCAGCAGCTCGCCGCGGGCGAGTTGGACGACCCTTGGCGCGTCACCGACGGCCTTCTCCTCCACGGGCGCCGCGTGTTCGTCCCCGACCATGATGACCTCCGCCATCAGGTGCTGCTCTTGGCGCACTCCGCCGGTCATGAGGGTGTCCAGAAGACCCTCCATCGCCTTCGTGCGGACTTCTACATCCCTGGCGATAAGGCCCTGGTCCAGGATTGGGTGCGTTCGTGTGAGACGTGCCAGCGCAACAAGACGGAGACTTTGCGTCCAGCCGGTGTCTTGCAGCCGCTTGACGTTCCTTCACAGGTGTGGGCCGACATCTCCATGGACTTCATCGAGGGCCTTCCGAGGGTGGGCGGCAAGTCTGTCATCCTTACGGTGGTTGACCGCTTCTCCAAATACGCCCATTTCATCGCGCTTGGCCATCCCTACACGGCGGCGTCTGTGGCCCGCGCTTTCTTCGACGGTATCGTCCGCCTACACGGGTTTCCCTCGTCCATTGTCTGTGATCGAGATCCGGTGTTCACAGGGCACGTATGGCGGGACCTCTTCCGCATGGCTGGGGTCCAACTCCGGTTCAGCACGGCGTTCCATCCTCAGACGGACGGCCAGTCCGAGGTGGTCAATAAGGTGATCGCCATGTATTTGCGCTGTGTTACGGGTGATCGTCCTCGCGCTTGGGTGGATTGGCTTGCATGGGCGGAGTACTGCTACAACACCTCCTACCACTCTGCCCTGCGTGCCACGCCGTTCGAGGTGGTCTACGGTCGACCCCCACCGCCTATCCTACCGGTGGATCCAGCGACAGCGCGGACGGAGGCAGCTGGCGAGCTCATCCGCGCCCGCGACGAGATGCTGGCCGAGGTGCGGCAGCGTCTTGTCCAAGCTCAACAGGTCGCCAAGCACTACTATGACGGGCGACATCGGGAGGTTGAGTATGCGGTGGGTGACTGGGTGTGGCTTCGCCTGTTGCACCGCTCTCATCAGTCCCTCGACCCGCGTGCCAAGCGTAAACTTGGTCCGCGCTATGCGGGGCCCTTCATCATCGTCGAGCGGATTGGGACCATGGCCTACAGGCTTCAGTTACCAGAGGGGGCTCGCATTCACGACGTGTTCCATGTGGGCCTGCTGAAGCCCTATCACGGTGCCCCACCGATGGCCACTCCACCACTTCCGCCGACGGCTGAGGGTCGTCTGCTGCCCAGTCCGGCCAAGGTGCTCCGCGCTCAACTCCGTCGTGATGTGTGGCACTTGTTGGTGCAGTGGGAGGGCCTTTCCGAGGAGGAGGCGACTTGGGAGCCCCGCGAGGAGTTCCAGCAGCATTATCCAGACTACCAGCTCGAGGACGAGCTGTTTGCGCAGGCGGGGAGAGATGTTATGACCGGCCTGGTCTACCGCCGGAGGGGGCCCATTGGCCCAACCGGCCAAGCTTAGTTAGGGGCTTAGCCCGGTTAGCAGATTAGGGTTTCGCTAGTTCTCTTATATATACGAGTTGTAATAGACTAAATCAATCAAGCAATAATCAGATATCATTATTGCCGACTCCCAGAGGAGTCGGCCTTCTCTTGCTCGCGCCGCCCAAGCCCTAGCCGCCGCCGCCGCGAGCCCGCCACGGCGCCCTGCCGCCGGCGCCGCCTTCCTCCCTCTCGCTCTCCGCACTTCCACCCCTACAATCTACGCCCTCGCCTCGGTAGAACCCTAGTTTCTACCAATTTCAATAAGCTTACTCCACGGGTTATTACATTGGTTGATCTCTGGTACTTCTCTGCAAAGTAATGTTAAAATCGTAATAGACACGATGTAAGAAATATAGCATCATATCTTCTAGTGCTTATTGCTTACAATTTCTTGCCCATATTCACCTCTGCTCTGTGTTGTTGATCAGCCCGCCACTGCACTAATCACTTTATTATTTAGACATATCCAAACAACATGTTTGACTCTAATGGTATATAATTGGTTTTTTCTAAGTACTACTATAGTTGAATTAACTATACCGTGCCAAGCAAAAGGAAGTGGTCAGTAGTGAAAACATGCTTTATGTAGACTACTTAATAGAGCTTACATTGGTATAGTAGCAGCTCCAGAAAAACATAGTTCGTCATATATCCATATTATGCACATGAAAAAGTGCACGCGGATAATTAGTACCCATGGTTAAGGTGATGTCGCCGTACCTTTGATTATCCTGCGTCTCTGTTGTGTACTGGGTACTTGCCGTTGTGACGTAAGTTCGCTGGTCATCTCCGACATGTACTGGACATGTGCCATCCTGGCTTTGATTCACCAGACCTCGTCGGCGCGTATGGATTATCTCCGGCGTATTGGCTACTTGTTGTCCTGACTTCGATTCGCCGGACGTCGATCGCTACTTCGATTCGCCAGACGTCGTCCGGTCATATGGATCATCTCCGGCATTTTTGGTACTTGCCGTTTTGACTTTGATTCGTTGGATGTTGGAGTGTCGTCTGCGCGCGCGCATGGATGTGCCTGCATCGTTTCCATTAGCCGAGCGTCCAGAAGCTGCCAGTTCTTACTTGTGAGCCGAGTCCTTACCATTCACAGCCAACATATACTTGCCTGCTAAATTCGTCTCTTATATCTAATTTCATCCATGCGTATAAGACCTCAAATCATAACCTGTTTGATGCGAGCAGATCTAAACCTCAATGAACAGTGTAGGTGTGTGAAGTTGAAACTTAAGAGCAGGTAGATCGTATCAGGTCTTACCGGATGAGCACGTACATGGATTTGTCGGGCTCCAACTTTGCCATCAGCATGAACTTCGCGGCAGCCGTGCAGCGGCGAGAAAACATGGTGAGATCATGTCATGCCCACGCAGTTAGACGAACCAAATTCTGAAATTTAGGAACGTGCCATGAAGAGCTTCATGGACTTGGGAGGATAAATTCTTGTGAGGCGTGTACTCCATGTACTCCAGCCGGAACTGCATCAATCTCGTTTTCCTAGCTAGGTCAAGCTGCAAGAGTTCGTTGCCAATGGAAGGCCGCTCGATGTATGACGGTCGGCAATAAAAACCTCCGCCGTCATTGCCCTTAATGTTGATTTGGAAACCACATGATTCCCTTTTGCCACGCTCGAGAATTCCCTAGACACTCTATCGTCGATTTATTCCCGATCTTATCTAGTGCCGGATGTGCCTAGAGTTAGGATCAAGATATATATTACGATTTTTTTCCCAAACCGTTCCCGTGAAAAAAGGGGCTGCTCCTGCTACGATTAGTTTTTCCCCAACCGCTTCAACCTACTGAAATCATTAAATCTGAGCCGTCTAGTTTTTTTTTCTTTTTTGCAGAATCAAATCTAGGCTGTTAATTGTTTGTTGTTTTAATAATATAATATAATAGATAGATTCACTATGCTTATGTTGGGAGTAGTAATTATTTTATACATGAGACTCATAATAAGAATGTTTCATTTGATAGTTATATTGTTGAGTTTGCTCATGATGCTACTGAAAGTTATTATGAGAGAGGAAAATATGGTTGTAGAAATTTTCATGTTACTAAAACACCTCTCTATGTGCTGAAATTTTTGAAGCTACACTTGTTCTATCTTCCTATGCTTGTTACTTTGCTCTTCATGAACTTGTTTATTTACAAGATTCCTTTCCATAGGAAGCATGTTAGGCTTAAATTTGTTTTGAATTTGCGTCTTGATGCTCTCTTTTGCTTCAACTCTTATTTCTTGCGAGTGCATCATTAAAACTGCTGAGCCCATCTTAATGGCTATAAAGAAAGCACTTCTTGGGAGATAACCCATGTGTTTATTTTGCTACAGCAATTTTGTTTTATATTTGAGTCTTGGAAGTTGTTACTACTGTAGCAACCTCTCCTTATCTTAGTTTTGTTGCATTGTTGTGCCAAGTAAAGTCTTTGATAGCAAGGTTGATACTAGATTTGGATTACTGCGCAGAAACAGATTTCTGTCTGTCACGAATTTGGGCAGAGTTCTCTGTAGGTAACTCAGAAAAATCTGCCAATTTACGTGCGTGATCCTCAGATATGTACGCAACTTTCATTCAATTTGAGCATTTTCATTTGAGCAAGTCTGGTGCCTCTTAGAAATTCATCTTTACGGACTGTTCTGTTTTGACAGATTCTGCCTTTTATTTCGCATTGCCTCTTTTGCTATGTGGGATGGATTTCTTTATTCCATTAACTTCTAGTAGCTTTAGGCAATGTCCAGGAGTGTTAATAATGATTGTGTCACCTCTGAACTTGTGAATTTTGATTATGCACTAACCCTCTAATGAGTTGTTTTGAGTTTGGTGTGGAGGAAGTTTTCAAGGGTCAAGAGAGGAGGATGATACAATATGATCAAGAAGAGTGAAAAGTCTAAGCTTGGGGATGCCCCGGTGGTTCATCCCTGCATATTTCAAGAAGACTCAAGCATCTAAGCTTGGGGATGTCCAAGACATCCCCTTCTTCATCAACAAATTATCAGGTTCCTCCCTTGAAACTATATTTTTATTCGGTCATATCTTATGTGCTTTACTTGGAGCGTCTGTGTGCTTTTATTTCTGTTTTGTTATTTTCATTCTCTGAATAAATGCTTGTGTGGGAGAGAGACACGCTCCGCTGGTTCATATGAACACATGTGTTCTTAGCTTTTAATGTTCATGGCGAAGGTTGAAACTGCTTCGTTAATTGTTATATGGTTGGAAACGGGAAATGCTACATGTCACTACAAGAAAAGTTGCCATGGCCGACGAAGTTGAAGTCGCGCCGTGGTTGCTGGTGTACCATGGCCGACGATTTTGGGTCCCTCCGTGGTGCATGTCAAAACTTTTTTTTCTCGTTTTTGAGGCCACCTAGCCCGACGAAAGCGGCCAAAACGTCGCGTATGGTGGCCCGGGACGTGGTGCATCTCGAAATCTCGGGTTCGCCGGCCGAGTCAACGCAAATCCGCACCGCCGAGGGATGTAGGGCCCGGATGGCAGCCTCTCCGGCATTGTTTTTTTTCTCGATCGCGCCATCTCGTTCAACGTTCTCCGATCGAGCCGTTTACGATGCGGGATCATGGGTCCCGCATGTCATCCTCTATGAACCAAAATTCTTTCTATTCTTGGATTTTTTTGACCCCCGATTTACGGCTACTTCCTTTTTCTTTTGATCCCTTGCCGCCTTGGAAACGTTGAGACCGCTGCTGCTAAATGGGACCCGCATGTCATCCTCTATGTGCAATCAACTTTCTTTTCTTGGAGTTTTTTTTGGCACCTCATATTTGGTCACTTGCCTTTTATTTTCGATCCCCTGCCGCCTCTCAAACGGTGATACCGCTGCTGCTAAATGGGACCCGCATGTCATCCTCTATGTACTATAAAACTTTCTTTTCTTGGATTTTTTTTGGCACCTCATATTTGGTCACTTGCCTTTTTCTTTCGATCCCCGCCGCCTCTCAAACGGTGATACCGCTGCTGCTAAATGGGACCCGCATGTCATCCTCTATGTACTATAAAACTTTCTTTTCTTGAATTATTTTTGGCACCTCATATTTGGTCACTTGCCTTTTTCTTTCGATCCCCTGCCGCCTCTCAAATGGTGATACCGCTGCTGCTAAATGGGACCCGCATGTCATCCTCTATGTACTATAAAACTTTCTTTTCTTGAATTATTTTTGGCTCTCGATATTTTTTCACTTGCCTTTTTCTTTCGATCTCATGCCACGTTTGAAACGTTGAGGAACCTGCAGGCTCATGGGACCCGCATGTCATCCTCTATGTACTATAAAAGTTCATTTTCTTGGTTTTTTTCACCCTCTGATTTTTGGCAATTTCTTTTTTCTTTTGATCCCCTGCCGTCTCTCAAACGGTGATACCGCTGCTGCTAAATGGGACCCGCATGTCATCCTCTATGTACTATAAAACTTTCTTTTCTTGGATTATTTTTGGCACCTCATATTCGTTCACTTGCCTTTTTCTTTCGATCCCCTGCCGCCTCTCAAACAGTGAGACCGCTGCAGCTAAATGGGACCCGCATGTCATCCTCTATGAGCAATCAACTTTCTTTTCTTGGAGTTTTTTTGGCACCTCATATTTGGGCACTTGCCTTTTTCTTTCGATCTCATGCCACGTTTGAAACGTTGAGGAACCTGCTGGCTCATGGGACCCGCATGTCATCCTCTATGTGCTATAAAAGTTTCTTTTCTTGAATTATTTTTGGCTCCTCATATTTTTTCACTTGCCTTTTTCTTTCGATCTCATGCCACGTTTGAAACGTTGAGGAACCTGCTGGCTCATGGGACCCGCATGTCATCCTCTATGTGCTATAAAAGTTTCCTTTGTTGGATTTTTTTTCACCCTCTGATTTTTGGCTATTTCCTTTTTCTTTTGATCCCCTGCCGCCTTGGAAACGTTGGGTAAGCTGCTGACTCATGGGACCCGCATGTCATCCTCTATGTACAATCAACTTTCTTTTTCTTTTGATCTCAAGCCGCATTTGAAACGTTGAGACCGCTGCTGCTAAATGGGACCCGCATGTCATCCTCTACGTACAATAAAGTTTCTTTTCTTGGATTATCTTTGGCTCCTGATATTTTGTCACTTGCCTTTTTCTTTCGATCTCATGCCGCCTTTGAAACATTGAGTAAGCTGCTGGCTCATGGGTCCCGCATGTCATCCTCTACGAACAATAAAAGTTTCCTTTCTTGGAGTTATTTTTTACCCCTAATTTATGGCTATTTGCCTTTTTCTTTTGATCTCCTGCCCCCTCTGAAACGATGAGGACGCTGTTGGCAGGTCGGTCCCACATGTCATCCTCTATGAACAATAAAAGTTTCCTTTGATGGATTTATTTTGAACCCCTAATTAATTTCCGGATATTTCCCCTGCCGCCTTGGAATCGTTGAGGATGCTGCTGCCTCATGGGTCCCGCATGTCATCCTCTCAGAACGGTAAATGTTTATTTTCTTGGATTTTGTTGACCAAATGATTTATGGTTTATTTTTTCTTTCCATCCCCTGCCGCCTTTAAAACGTTGACGACGTTGTTGGCTCATGGGTCCCCGATGTCAGCCTCCCCGTACAAGAAACATATGATATCTTGATTATTTTGCAGACAATAAACAATGTATTGCGCTCCGAGCTATTTCAAACGGATAATTAAATCTTTATTTTTACATAAACAAACTTATATGTTGAATCTCCTTGTTTTTTTGTCTTTGCGAAGCATAGGACTTTCCTGTTTTTTAGAAAATTCGGAACTTTCCTGTTTTGGAGTGGGCTGAAATTGTACGAGTCAAAAGGCCAAGCGGGATAGTTCGAAGGCCTAGATGTCCGGATGCAGCCCAATTGAAATCTTTCTTCTTGGATTTTTTTCACCCCCGATTTACGGCTACTTCATTTTTCTTTTGGTTCCGTGCCGCCTTGGAAACGTTGAGACCGCTGCTGCAAAATGGGACCCGCATGTCATCCTCTACGTACAATAAAATTTCTTTTCTTGGATTATTTTTGGCTCCTGATATTTGGTCACTTGCCTTTTTCTTTCGATCCCGTGCAGCCTCTCAAACGGTGATACCGCTGCTGCTAATTGGGACCCGCATGTCATCCTCTATGTACAATCAAGTTTCTTTTCTTGAATTATTTTTGGCTCCTGATATTTGGTCACTTGCCTTTTTCTTTCGATCTCATGCCACGTTTGTAACGTTGAGGAACCTGCTGGCTCATGGGACCCGCATGTCATCCTCTATGTACTATAAAAGTTCATTTTCTTTGTTTTTTTCACCCTCTGATTTTTGGCTATTTCCTTTTTCTTTTGATCCCCTGCCGCCTTGGAAACGTTGAGTAAGCTGCTAGCTCATGGGAACCGCATGTCATCCTCTATGTCCATCAACTTTATTTTCTTGGATTTTTTTGACACCCTAATTTACGGCTACTTTCTTTTTCTTTTGATCTCAAGCCGCATTTGAAACGTTGGGACCGCTCGTTGCAAAATGGGACCCGCATGTCATCCTCTATGTAAATAAAGTTTCTTTTCTTGGATTATCTTGGGCTCCCGATATTTTGTCACTTGCCTTTTTCTTTCGATCTCATGCCGCCTTTGAAACGTTAAGTAAGCTGCTGGCTCATGGGTCCCGCATGTCATCCTCTACGAACAATAAAAGTTTCCTTTCTTGGAGTTATTTTTTACCCCTAATTTCTGGCTATTTGCCTTTTTCTTTTGATCTCCTGCCCCCTTTGAAACGATGAGGACGCTGTTGGCAGGTCGGTCCCACATGTCATCCTCTATGAACAATAAAACTTTCCTTTGATGGATTTATTTTGAACCCCTAATTAATTTCTGGCTATTTCCTTTTTTTTCTTTGATCCCCTGCCGCCTGGGAAACGTTGAGGATGCTGCTGCCTCATCGGTCCCGCATGTCATCCTCTCAGAACGATAAATGTTTTCTTTTCTTGGATTTTTTTACCAACTGATATTTGGTTTTTTTTTATTTTCGATCCCCTGCCGCCTTTGAAACGTTGACGACGCTGCTGGCTCATGGGTCCCTGATGTCAGCCTCCCCGTACAAGAAACATGTGATATCTTGATTATTTTGCAGACAATAAACAGTGTATTTCGCTCTGAGCTATTGCAAACGGATAAATTAAATCTTTATTTTTACAACTTATATCTTGAATCTCCTTGTTTTTTGTTTTGGCGAAGCATAGGACTTTCCTGTTTTTTTTTTTGAGAAAAATCCGAACTTTCATGTTCTGGAGTGGGCTGAAATTATACGAGTCAAAAGGTCCGGAAGGATAGTTCGAAGGCCCAGATGTCCAGATGCAGCCCAATTGAAATCTTTCTTTTCTTGAATTGTTTTCACCCCACGATTTACGGCTACTTCATTTTTCTTTTGGTCTGTGCCGCCTTGGAAACGTTGAGACCGCTGCTTGCAAAATGGGACCCGCATGTCATCCTCTATGTACAATAAAGTTTCTTTTCTTGGATTATTTTTGGCTCCCGATATTTGGTCACTTGCCTTTTTCTTTCGATCTCATGCCACGTTTGAAACGTTGAGGAATCTGTCGACTCATGGGACCCGCATGTCATCCTCTATGTACAATAAAAGTTTGATTTCTTGGATTTTTTTCACCCTCCGATTTTTGGCTATTTCCTTTTTCTTTTGATCCCCTGCCGCCTTTGAAACGTTTAGTAAGTCTGCTGGCTCATAGGTCCCACATGTCAGCTTTGTATGAACGATAAAGCTTTCCTTTCTTGGAGTTTTTTTTTGACCCCCTAATTTACGGCTACTTTCATTTTCTTTTGATCTCAAGCCGCATTTGAAACGTTGGGACCACTTGCCGCACAATGGGACCCGCATGTCATCCTCTATGTACAATCAAGTTTCTTTTCTTGGATTATTTTTGGCTCCTGATATTTGGTCACTTGCCTTTTTCTTTCGATCTCATGCCACGTTTGAAACGTTGAGGAACCTGCTGGCTCATGGGACCCGCATGTCATCCTCTATGTACTACAAAAGTTTATTTTCTAGGGGTTTTTTTTCACTCTCTGATTTTTGGCTATTTCCTTTTTCTTTTGATCCCCTGCCGCCTTGGAAACGTTGAGTAAGCTGCTAACTCGTGGGACCCGCATGTCATCCTCTATGTACAATCAATTTTCTTTTCTTGGAGTTTTTTTACCCCCTAATTTCTGGCTACTTTCTTTTTCTTTTGATCTCAAGCCGCATTTGAAACGTTGGGACAGCATGTCATCCTCTATGTACAATAAAAGTTTCTTTTCTTGGATTATTTTTCACCCTCGATTTTTGGTCACTTGCCTTTTTCTTTCGATCTCATGCCGCCTTGGAATCGTTGAGGAACTGTGGCCCATGGGACCCGCATGTCATCCTCTATGTACTACAAAAGTTTCTTTTCTTGGATTTTTTCACCCTCGATCTTTGGCTATTTCCATTTTTTTTGATCCTGCCGCCTTGGAAACGTTGAGTAAGCTGGCGATGGGACCCGCATGTCATCCTCTATGTACAATCAAGTCTCTTTTCTTGGATTTTTTACCCTCTTATTTTTGGTCACTTGCCTTTTTCTTTCGATCTCATGCGGCCTCTGAAACGTTGAGGAAGCTGCTGGCTCATGGGACCCACATGTCATCCTCTATACTATAAAAGTTTCTTTTCTTGGATTTTTTTCACCCTCTTATTTTTGGCTATTTCCTTTTTCTTTTGATCCCCTGCCGCCTTGGAAACGTTGATTAAGCTGCTGACACAAGGGCCCCGCATGTCATCCTCTATGTACAATCAACTTGCAAGATCTTGGAGCGAAAGAGCTTGTATAAGTGGGACCCATATGTCATCCTCTATGTACAATAAAAGTTTCTTTTCTTGGATTATTTTTTGCTCCTAATATTTGGTCAGTTTCCTTTTTCTTTTGATCTCATGCCGCCTCTGAAACGTTGAGTAAGGTGTTGGCTCATGGGACCCGCATGTCATCCTCTATGTACAATAAAGTTTCTTTTCTTAGATTTTTTTTACCCCCTGATTTTTGCTAACTTGCCTTTTTCTTTTCGATCATATGCCGCCTTTGAAATTGAGGTCGCCGCTGGCTCATGGGTCCCACATGTCGGCCTCTATGAACAACAAACCTTTCCTTTGTTGGATTTATTTTTTACCCCTAATTTACGGCTATTTGCCTTTTTTTCTTTTGATCCCCTGCGGCCTTTGACCCACATGTCATCCTCTATGTACAATAAAAATTACTTTTCTTGGATTATTATTTTTGGCTCCTGATATTTGGTCACTTGTCTTTTTCTTTCGATCTCATGCCACCTTTGATACGTTGAGCAACCTGCTGGCTCATGGGACCCGCATGTCATCCTCTATGTACTATAAAACTTTCTTTTCTTGGATTTTTTTCACCCTCTGATTTTCTTTTGATCCCCTGCTGCCTTGGAAACGTTGAGTAAGCTGCTGACTCATGGGACCCGCATGTCATCCTCTATGTACAATCAACTTTCTTTTTTTGGAGTTTATTTTTGACCCCCTAATTTCTGCCTACTTCCTTTTTCTTTTGGTCCTATGCCGCCTTGGCAACGTCGAGACCGCTGCTGCATGATGGGACCCGCATGTCATCCTCTATGCACAATAAAAGTTTCTTTCGTGGATTATTTTTGGCTCCTGATATTTGTCACTTGCCTTTTTCTTTCGATCTCATGCCAACTTTGAAACGTTGAGAATGCTGCTGCAAAATGGGACCCGCATGTCATCCTCTATGTACAATAAACGTTTTTTCTTGGATTATTTTTGGGACCTGATATTTGTCACTTGCCTTTTTCTTTCGGTATCATGCCGCTTCTGAAACGTTGAGGAAGCTGCTGGCTCGTGGGTCCCGCAAGTCATCCTCTATGTAGAATAAAAGTTTCCTTTCTTGGAATTATTTTTACCCATGATTTCTGGCTACTTCCTTTTTCTTTTGATCCCGTGCCGCCTTGGAAACGTTGAGACCGCTGCTGCAAAATGGGACCCGCATGTCATCCTCTATGTACAATAAAGTTTCTTTTCTTGGATTATTTTTGGCTCCTGATATTTGGTCACTTCCTTTTTATTTTGATCCCGTGCCCCTTGGAAACGTTAAGACCACTGCTGAAAAATGGGACCCGCATGTCATACTCTATGTACAATAAAGTTTCTTTTCTTGGATTATTTTTTGCTACTGATGTTTTGGCACTTGCATTTTTCTTTCGATCTCATGCCGCCTTTGAAACGTTGAGACCGCTGCTTGCAAAATGGGACTCACATGTCATCCTCTATGTACAATAAAAGTTTCTTTTCTTGGATTATTTTTTGCTCCTGATATTTGGTCACTTTCCTTTTTCTTTCGATCTCATGCCGCCTCTGAAACGTTGAGTAAGTAGCTGCCTCATGGGACCCGCATTTCATCCTCTATGTACAATAAAGTTTCTTTTCTTGGATTTTTTTTACCCCCTGATTTTTGGTCACTTGCCTTTTTCTTTCGATCTCATGCCACCTTTGAAACGTTGAGGAACCTGCTTGGCTCATGGGACCCGCATGTCATCCTCTATGTACTATAAAACTTTCTTTTCTTGGATTTTTTTGGCACCTCGTATTTGGTCACTTGCCTTTTTCTTTCGATCCCGTGCAGCCTCTCAAACGGTGATACCGCTGCTGCTAAATGGGACCCGCATGTCATCCTCTATGTACACTCAAGTTTCTTTTCTTGAATTATTTTTGGCTCCTGATATTTGATCACTTTAAAAACAACTTGTACGTAGAATGTCCCTGTTTTTTTGTGGTGAATCATAGTATCCGTGTTGTATTAGAAAAGGGGCCGAAAGTGTTTGAGTTGCCCGTTTGTAGTTATTGGGCATTATAGTCCTAGTAAGTAGGCCCACATCAATTACCATGTACTCCCTCCGGTCTCTTTTAATTGACTCGGATTTAGTACAACTTTGTACTAAATTTGAGTCAATTAAAAAGGACCGGAGGGAGTAGACGGCAACCCAAAAGGGGAAATTTTGGCCCAAGCGGGGGAAGTTGTACTTTTTTTCTATTGGTAAGGTTAGCCTCACACACAAAAAATGTCTGGTTACATGGGGCAGTGCTGGAAGCCTGATCGTTACTGAAGGTTGCACATTTGCGCCTAATATGCTTGTCAGCAGGAGGTTTGCTATTTGTTCGAAAACTATGGAAGGGGAGTTTGTTGGTGCATGCATACGTTTGCGAGGAACCAAATGCAGCATTTTGACTTCACCAGACAACTGAACAACATGTGTTCTTCACAATACAGCCAACACAAGCATTAACTAATGTAACTAGAGACATTGAGTACAGATTGAGCCTTCATGTTTAACATAACATTGTGTGTGAAGGAGCCACGCACATAGTATATAAGAGTACCATCATGTTGACCACAAATGCATCATCGAAGAGAGTGGTAAATATACTTATTGACCACCTCTCTACAAAAAAGTGGTAATTAGAACCGAACATGCACCACCTTATTTGAGCTGTGATCCATATTGTTCCTCCAGTGGTGCATGATTGCCTTTACACTTGATGACCTTCTCGCAGTTTTCGTGATCAAATACGAGCACCTTCAAGGATCCGGTGTCAATCCTCTTGAATACTGTGAAGTATCCTATCTTCAAGTCATGTGCTTTGACAAACGCTGACCAGCGTGCGTCCATAACAATCTTGCCATCTTCCTCCTTCGAGGCCGACCTCCCGGATGCAATCGGTGGAGATCTTCGGCTTGATGGTCTGCGGCCACAAACCTTCAAACCAGGGCTTAAAAGCACTAGGGATGAGCCCATCCGGTAACTTGCGGAAGCTGCCGGGCGGGTGCGCTCACCTGGCGTTTGGTGGCACGATCATCAAGGCAGCTCCCTTTTTTTCGAAGATGAGCTCTCTACAAGCTTGATCTTGTTGCCTGAACAATGCAACAACAAAAATGGACCCAAATGGTATACTTATGAAGCCCACAATCTGAACATTATGCCTCTGGATCTAGTTTGGCTATTTCGTAGGAACGGTATATCGGCTTCAACTCATAAAACTGGGAAAAAACTAAGCAACGGGAATAGAACTATAGATAGCATGGCATGGTGGATGCATAGCCCGTGTTTGCAAATAGTTTGTGGGTAGCCCACACTTGCAAGTTCATATCAACATATATTTTCCCCGGAAATTATTGTATTGCAATTTCGACGATTCGCACTTGATCATACTTTTCATCGGCTGCCCCGTTTGGCTGACCGGTTTGTTTATTCGCTAGTGTCCTCCTTCCTATTCCTAGACACCCAAGTCCATCATCATGGGCACGGACAAGGTGTAATATAAGATATATGCCACAAAAATAATACGTAGGATTGATAATGAAAATAAGTTTCCAATGGTCCGTGTCCAACAAGGGACGAGTAGTTTCTCTCCACTTCATCTTGACGTGTGTGGTGAGCAAGCCCTCCCATCAGTATCGGAGGAATTTAATTTGACAAGGGCTACGGGAAGACATCACCAAGAAAGGGTGATGCATGTCTCCTTCAACAAACACAGCGAGTACATGTCCGAAGCAAGTACATGAACACAAGTACACCACCATAATAATACTACATGAACACAAGTGATGCCGTCGGTTGGGGAGGCCTAAATAAAACTTAAACTTAATCCTAATCTAATGGACGTCGGTTGGGGCGCGCGACGGGTTTGCCTCGTCCTCGTTCTTCGCCTATGCCGCCTACGTCCGTGCCCGCTTCTGGTCCCATGCTTCGCGATAGGGGCGGCCCCAGGGGTATTCTTGCGTATGCGGCTGAATACCCAAGATTTTGACAAAACCTTAGAATTTCCTCATAAATCAGGGAAAAATTTGGCAAATACATGAGGATTTTGGAAAAATGAATACACAGGTTCAAAATGAATACCCAGCACTTCAACACTGGCGCAGCCACTGTTCGCGCTCCAGGCGGTCGAGCATGGCGGACGCCGTCAAAAGACCTTGCCGGCGGCGCTGTCCCAGCGGTTCAGTCCTTAGCCGAGAAATCTCCTTCCGGAAGAAGAGTATCGCTTGCTGGCGGGCGAACGCCTCATAATGGCGATGAGCCCTGTCCTCGCAGAACTTCCGTTGGGAAGCCTCCAAGATCCGGAGGTCGTGCTCGCTGTACTCCTCCTTCAATCGTGGGTCCTCGTCGTTATCGGAGCTGTACTCCGCGTTGGACTACGGCTCCGGCTCCGGCTCCGGCTGCGATGGTGGTGGAGGCTGCGCGCGGACTTTGAGGCCAAGCCTACAGAACCTCGTTTTCCGATGGCGCGGCATTTTTGAGGTGGAGAGGAGAGAATGGAGCGTAAGCGGTGGTGGAAATGAGAGGATAGCACCGCGGGGGTGGACGGCGTAGTAGGTACTTTATGCTGGTGGTAGGCAACTACCCTCATTTACGGCGGGGTAGGCGACTGGACGCCGCGTGTCCGGCCGCTGCCCTCGTGGCCGCCTAGGTTTAGGCGCGGGAGACCATTAAACGCCGGGGACTACCAACCTTCCCGCGTCGCCTTTGATGCGAACAGTCGCGTCCTCCCGCTGACAAGGCGGCCCCACACGCGAAAACCGTCGTGCCGCGAGGCGCCGATGCGCCCGATTCGCGCCCTTCGCCGGTGTGAGCCCAAAAAATGCAACTACTACTACTGTACTAGCGTATAGGGTGAGCAGGCCCTCCCATCAGTATCAGAGGAACTTGACAAGGGCTACAGGACGACTAGTTACATCACCAAAAAAGGTGATGCATGTCTCCTTCACATGGTCTTCTTATGTCATATAGTAAGGCACTAGCAATGATCGGCGCGGCGTGTCTAACTAATATACTCCCTCTATCTCAGAGCTTAAGGCGTAAAAATAAATTCGATTTTTGATCAAAGCATAAGGCGTAGGGCGAACTCTATCCTATTTCTACCGAAGATGCCCCTCTCAGCCGTTTCTCGTTTGCTAAAAACAGGGAGACGATTGACCCAGCTATGGCATGCACACGGTATTCACGCTGAATTAACTGCTCCTCCGGTCAATCTCCTCTAAAACCGGTGCCTCATTGGTTGTATACGGTGCATGCATGAGATGGTAGTTAACGAGGAGTCTGATGCGGCTACTTTAGGGAAGAGAGAGAAATACGGAGTAAAAGGAGTGAGTTATTAGAGATTTATGAGGGGCAAGTATGGAAGCTAATTTCCACGCCAACCCTACTTAATCCTACTGTAGCGCCAATTTATTTACACCTTAAGCTGTGAGATGGAGTAAATGTTTAGCAGTTGTAAATATTTATGGGCTTTTCATCAGCAATGATGATGGCACAACATGAAGTGAAGTTTAGCGAGTTGTAGCATGATTTTTTTTGATTAAATGATGCTCAAACTCACCGATTCTCAAACTGCCCTTACAACGTTAAGGGAGCTGATATTAGGCACATACCCACTTTCCCTAAGCCATGAGACAACGCAATCAAACATCATGCTATCCGGAAGTCTGAAACAATCTCAACTGTGAAGAGATCAACATTTAATTTAACAAAACTGTCTAATCCCGATGTGTAGAGAACGAATCCGTTGCACATATTGCTGCAACTCATAAATAGATCACAACACAACTTCAGGATTATTTTTTACAGAACACAATTTTGTGATGCCATTTGTTATCACTCCTTGGTGTGTATCTTGTGCAATATCGGTTAAATTGCTAGGCCATCTACTAATACTGATGGTTCATGTCTCCAGTTGTGAAAGTAAGAGTTCATATACTTAGCCAAATGCTCAGCTAGCTACCCCATGTAGGAAACTGACCGTGGGAAGGTAATTGCATCCTTCTCGGAATTTGATCTATTAAAAGACATCTGAAAACAAAAGACGGCTACCCTGAAGTAATTGAGTGTAAGATGAAATACTAAAATTGCTACACCAGCAAAAGTGGACAATTGCCTCATCTAAGCTGGTCTAGTGTACATCCATGTTTAACATGTGAAGATGTGAGCGTATGAATTAGTAGCCAAAAACAACAGACTATTTTCGGGGAAAGCACGGCAAAGTAAATGCAGATAATTCTACTTTAGCAATCGTCTCACCTTGACACATGTAATATGAACTATAGTTTCATGAACAGTAATTAGTAAGAACGAGAAAAAAGTAACAACTGCCTTAGTTGATATAATCTAAAAATAGTAGCTGCCCATTTCAGCTAATGATTTGTCCAGATGAAAAGCCCAACAGGAAACTAAGCATCAGAAACGTCTCAATAATATATAGAAAATAACTCTACATCAGGATAAGAATGAATTCAGTAGCTAACTCTATTTGAGTCTTTATGTTACTTCGACTGATGTTTACATACTAAAGTGGTACTGCAATAATGTTTCTGTGACTGACATCGAGCATTCTTGCAGTTTTAGCATTTGTGTCATCTAGGTTATTATTGATGCCAAAACTAGACACTAGTTAGTGTATACACAGTTATATACTACCTCTGTCCCACCGAAAGTGTATGAGATTTGTCCAAATTCAGATGTATCTAGACAGTGAAAGCATATAGATAGATTCAAATTTTGACAAATATATATCATCTTAAGTTTAAGTCCTGTGCTGTAGTTAATTCCCTTTGTCTTAAGTGATCTATTAGAGAGCTTCCACGTGACCACCCGAAGGGTAAGAAATGTTTAACTGTATAAGTGGATTGCCTAGACCTTTCCATCAGTTCGGACTTTTGGTTGCGTTGGCTAGTCGATGAAGTTTGACATGGTGTCAGAGCCAGGATCTCGAGTTCGAGTCCTGGCTTTCGCAATTTATCCTAAAATTGCCGCCCTTGCGATCAGATTCGGACTTTTGGTTGTGTTGGTAGTGCATTAAGCTTGACAAGAAAGAAATGCCTTTTTATAGCTAACCCCAAGTCTGGTAACATTTGCAAAATAGGTATCAGATGCAGCTATCCATTCAGTAGAAGAATTTGCATTTTAGAGTTGAAGGTTCATAATCTCTTCTCTACTATTGATAGTTAAGGGTACACAGGGTATTTCTTTACCTCATTTTCGCGTTCTAAAAAAGGTACGCCATATGGTTGTGCTAAGTTAAACTGATTTAAGTCTGTTCAAGTTTATCGAAAGTTATACTACCAACATCTAATACATCAATATAGGCTCATATATTACAAAAGATATTTAGATTTTCTTTTCTCGAACACATGCCTAGTCGTGCATCATTATATATTAGAGCATACAGGGTTGTAGCAAGGCTACGAAAAACTGAGAAAGCAAAAAGAAAGAACTATACAGGGGACTACAGGCAGCTAACTTTGCTAGGCCTGCAGGTGCTAAATCTTATATTGTTATCACCAGAATTTGACCAAGTCGGAGGTGGGCCGCAATCGAGATGGACGTGAAGAAATATATATAGAAGAAGTATGTGGATCGGCCTTTTATACCAAGTTGGGCTTAATTGCCCGTGTATCTGTAACATATTAGATCGCATCTTAGTTTAGAAAGTAGAATCTTACCCGTGCACGGTTTGGTGCACGCCCATATTAGAAAGTCCCCTGGACTATAAATATGTACCTAGGGTTTATGGAATAAAACAACAACTCACGTTCAACCCCAAAACAAACCAATCTCGGCGCATCGCCAACTCCTTCGTCTCGAGGGTTTCTATCAGGTAAGCGACATGCTGCCTAGATCGCATCTTGCGATCTAGGCAGCACTAAGCCTCCACGTTGTTCATGCGTTGCTCGTCTTGAAGCGCTTTTGATGGCGAGCAACGTAGTTATCATAGATGTGTTAGGGTTAGCATTGTTCTTCGTTTAAGCATGCTTACGTAGTGCAACCCTTGCATATCTAGCCGCCCTCACACCTATCTCGGGTGTGGGGGCGGCACCCGCTTGATTATTATTCGGTAGATCTGATCCGTTACGATTGCTCCTTGTTCTACAAGGATTAGTTTAATATCTGCAATAGTTAGGCCTTACAAAGGGGGAGGATCCGGTGGCACGTAGGGTGGCGTTCGCAAGTCCTAAACGAGGATGTTCCGAGGATCAACTTCATGTTGGTTTTTAGGCCTTGTTTAGGATCGGCTTACGAGCACCGTGCGTGGCCGCGAGGCCCAACCTGGAGTAGGATGATCCGATTATGCGGTGAAAACCCTAAATCGTCGTAGGTCTCATCAGCTTTATCTTGATCAAGCAAGACCACCAAGTATTCGTGCACCCCGTACGAATCACGGGTGGATCGGCTCTTTGAGCCGATTCACAGGATAACCTGAGAGCCGATCGAGGCTCGTATTTAATATTTACATGTATGCCCTGCAGGAAACTAAGCGAGGCATCCCCATCACCTTCCTGACCAGGTATAGGTCAGGTGGCACGCCCTTGCACTTCGCATCGCCGCGTGTGACCAGAAGAGCATTGCGGGCCGTCGCTCGGAGGGGTCTCGGCCAGCCGCGGCTCTAGGCTCTTCCCGGCTCTACGGTGTTGACAAGGCCGCTGCCCGCCGGTGGGTTTTGGCGAGTCAACACATTCCGGCACGCCCGGTGGGACTAACGTCTACATCAACCACATCGCCATCTACATCCGAGATGGCGGACGGCACGCCGATCACCTACGAGGAGCTGCCCGACGAGCTCAAGAAGCAATACAACGAGATCAAGGCCACCCTCGAAGCCGACCTCATCGGCTCTTTTCGAAGAACCCGTTCCCATGGCATCGGATGGAAGGGATTCTCACCGCAAGGTGCACTCGATGGGATAGACCTCTCTGCCCCGTCGGAGGAACGCACCGAGGGCTGCGGCGAGGAGATCAACTACTTGGTGGCTCACTCGCTACACCGCCACTGCGAGAACTTGGTCAACGTGTTGGAGCGTGTCGCTCTGCGCGTGATCCAGGAGATCATGAGCCACCAGTACTCGCCGTCAGGACCAGCTCTCGGGACTCATCAAGGAGAGTTGCCATTCCAGTCCCGTCCACCAAGCAGAGGAAAGCCGATGACGAGACATCGGCTGACACGAACGCGTTGCTCGTCCTCCCGACGGAGCCTAGTGCTCCAGATTTACACGAGGGGTATTACGATACCTTCATGAGAGGGCTTTGACCCAGCAAGTCGGCTAAGATTATGTTCACCACACGGTCTGCTTGGGTCCAACGGCGATCTAACGAACGGCGACCACACCGGCTACACGAATCCCAACAGAGCCGACGTACGAGTACAGTGCCTTGGCGTAATGCAAAGCCGATATCTGTAGTTACCAGACAGATTCGGCTCAGGGGAGGCATATGATCACCACACCAGACAGATGGTGAATGTTAGCCGGTGGAAAATCGGCCAGTAAAAAAAAAAAGGGGAGTCAAAACGTTGCAAACGTAGCGATTACAGAAAGACCCAGTCCAGCGAAACATCATCTGTCTATGAAGGCCCTACTGAAGAAACACACCAAGGGCGATAATGGCGTCGACACGGATGCGCTCCGCCTCAGCGATCTCAGCTTCGTCATCTGCGTCTTTGCCCGTCACCAGCTGATTGCTCAGGGAACGGATTTCAGCCAGATCGGTCTTCAGATCGGCTGTGAGGCCTTTTGCTTCATCTTCAGAGCGGGCAACAAGGGCCTCCTTGTCTTGGATAAGCTGTTTGGTCACCCTTACCCTCTCTTCAAGGTCCTCCAGCTCCTTGTGCAGGGTCTCGAGTTCGGCGCGAGTGGCGAAGTATCCGTCTTGGCGTCCGGAGCAGCCTTCTTCTCATTGAGCCGTCGACACTTCTCGGCAATGTCGGCTCTCAGCGGAAGTTGGGAGTGGCGAAGAGTAATCCTTTGGCGAGCTGATTGCACCCGTGACTTAAAGACCGACAGGGTGACAGCGGGCCAAAGCTTCACTTGCACGTTCATAGGGAGACGAGGCTGGATATCCTCGAGGATGCCTTTGACTTCTTCGGAATTCTCAATCAGAGCCTCAGTAGAGGTAGAGAGCAAGTCCTTGAGGCGCTGGAGTTGGCCACGGACCGTGCTAGTATCCGGCTCCCCACTTGCCTTGGAAGAAATGGGATCGATGGATTCGGGTCGAACGTAAGCAAGCTCGAGAGATCACAGCCACGATAAGGCAAACACGGTGAGTTTAGCAGGTGACGAGGAATTGATGGAGCCAAGGAGGAGAGACATACCTCTCCCAAGGGAGAAGGAACGGCCGATGCGGTAACGATCGGCTTTTACGGGGACTCGGTTGGGTCGGCCACTTGTGCGGCCGCTGGCGTCGGGGCAGCTAGATCCGGGGTAGCGGACGGCATCGGCACCTCCTCAACATCCCCGCTCGGAAGTTTCTTCGGCCTGCGGGGAAAGTGATTACCCGATCCAAATGACAACGGGACAACATGGAGTATGACCAAGAGGATAATTACATTTGAGACCTCCTGGCTTGATGAAGAGGCTCGTGGGTTCTTACGAGCCCTTGTGGCACAGCGGCGCTTCGTGCGTGACCCTGACCTGGTCAGGGCTTGGGGGGCAGAAGGGTCAGTAATCGACCTTTTCTTGGAAGCCGGCGCTGGTGAAGCCGTCTGGCTTTGGGTGGTGGACCTCTCGGAGCTTCCTGAGCTCGAATCCCCCCGGCTGGTTTCTTCGGCCCCGCTGGAGGATCCTTCGATGGAGGCCTGTAGGAAAGGATGCAAGCGGGTGATAAACAGAATTTTTGAAAGCGGACAAACTCCTACAGGGTCTGAATCAGCTTACACGCAAGCTTTCTTGAACCATAGCTTTACGCTTCAGAGTTTTCCTGGCCGCCACCTTCCTCACCGCCGTCCTCGCCTGAGTCGAGTCTCGGGGGGCAACTGGCCCTGAAGATGCTCTACTCTTCGGAGCCGATTTCGGTGAAATCGGCTGACCCTGCATTATGACTTTCTTCAGGGGTGGCGAGCCCTGGCAGAAGAGAACCACTGGTGCTGGAGGAAGAAAGACGAAAGGGGAACCGTCGGCTTGTGTAGGAGCCGGGCCATCTTGTTGCTGCTAGGAGAAAAGAGTCGGGTCACGAGACAATCACCATAAGGCGGTTACAAGAAATGCTTAAGTGACGGTACCTGGTCGGCGGGGGATCATATTCGGCGTCAAGCTCCTTCGGCGGCGGTCCTAGGGCCCTCCCGAAGACGTGGGTCTTCCACATAGACCACCAAGTTTCAAAACCATCGGTGGTGAAAGAGAAACGGAGGTCGTGGGGAATTGGTATGGCCGAGCATCAAAGAAGGTATAGCACCTGCGGGCGGTGAGGATGTCGGGCGGTTCAGCTCTACTTGCTGTCAGGTGGTGTAGGAAGAAGTGTGGAGGCACTGTCCGAGACCAAGCTGTCGAGCCGCTACTACTGGTTGATAACACTCATAACCGGGCTTGATGATCCGGTTCGAGGTACTCATGCCAACAGGGAGAAAGCAAGGACGAATCATGAGGGAGTACAAGTGCTGTGTGCCGGCGTCATCGGCAAAGTCATCCAATCGGAAAGAGACGGGGTTTTCAAAATTTGCCGATTCAGTGTAAGGGTGGAACAGGGGGTTGTCCAAACCTTGGAAGAAAATCTTAAACCACCCTGCTGCTTCCTTGGGGATCGGCCTGCTGCCGGGAGACCATACGGGGCTTGGCCGTAGGCTGGTGCATCGAATTTCCTTGCCATTTTCATCCGGAAAGGTGCGGGTGGTCAGCGATGGGAAGTCCGGGATTTGGCTTTGGAAGTATAATTGGGCCCTAGCTTGAATGAACCACCGGGGGCCGCCGGTTTTAAGCTGTCTTGCGAGTGAACAGTTTGACAGACATCAGTTGAAGGGATCGATAAATCTCTCCAAGGAATAGCTTGCCTAGGCCAAGTTGGGTGCCTTTAGCGAGTTCATAGGCCAGGGAGAGGTAATTCTTGGTAGGAGCAAGCGATGGACCGCAGAATATGAAGTGCTCTAGCCAGAAATTCAAGAAAGCTGTGTGCTCCCTCTCTGTCACAGGGCCTTTGGTTTTCATATAGCGATTGAGATAGGCACCCCAGCTGGTACACTCTTTTTTAGAGGAGAGAGTGAAAGGGACTTTTGGCAGCTTGAATGCGAAGGGGCTGGGGGATGCAATGTCTAGCCCTGTGATCATGGCCACATCCAGCGGGGTCGGAGTCATAGGACCATGACCGAACATGAAACGATTCGGTGCGTCGGACCGGAAGTAGCCGATGGTTTTCGGGATGTTCTCATTCTTCTCAAGAGGAGACGAGCGATAATGACGGGGCATCGGCTATTCCTATGGTTTCCCAAGTGGCATAGTGGGATTTTGATACCCTATTGTACCATGCCACCCAACCTTCAGGGGGATTGGGCCAGGCTCGCAGGCAGTCGGCCCAGGAAGTCAGATCTAGGTTTTGGCTCACAAAGGGGATTCTGTTAGCTTCGCACGAAATTAACAGGGCAGGGCTCTCAGAAGAACGAGGACCGAGGCACATCAAATTTGCGAGAGAAGGATGTGGCAGAAGAATGTCTGAAACCTAAATTAGTAGCGGAGCGAGGCATTAATTCAGGTGTTTACATTAATCCCGTGTCAAGTCAAACGGCGAGAAGAGGTTGAGGATTACCTTCAGTCCGGAAACCGTGGTATCGGTGTTGGATGATTCCGCCATGAGATGCGTTGAAGAAATTGGAAGCGGCGCGGTCGAGATCTGTGTAGGTGGTGGTGGATTGGAACTGCTCAGGCGGCGATTTGGGGATCTGACTCTGTCTTTTCAGATGGAGGTCGCGGGTTACCGTTTGGAAGGGCGGCTAGCTCGACGTTACCCAGTGTGTTTATGAGAGAGACCGATGCGGCGCCATCGGTTCTTTTTTTGAAGATTGTGTGACTTTGACTATCGGCAAAACGACTGGCTGAGAACGCTTCTTCAGTGGCAAAGGAGGGTTTTTAATAAAGAGCCGATTGCTTGCATACCACTGATGCCATCCTCGCTGCCCTCATTATCGGCATCATGGCTCCTCACTGCAAAATATGAGGAGACAAAGGATACTGCAACGATGACGCCACGACATGACCCGACGAGAAAAGGGCACGATGATTTTGGAAATGTCATTTCCAAAACCAGGGGGGCATGTGTTATCACCAGAATTTGACCAAGTCGGAGGTGGGCCGCAATCGAGATGGACGTGAAGAAATATATATAGAAGAAGTATGTGGATCGGCCTTTTATACCAAGTTGGGCTTAATTGCCCGTGTATACCGTAACATATTAGATCGCATCTTAGTTTAGAAAGTAGAATCTTACCCGTGCACGGTTTGGTGCACGCCCATATTAGAAAGTCCCCTGGACTATAAATATGTACCTAGGGTTTATGGAATAAAACAACAACTCACGTTCAACCCCAAAACAAACCAATCTCGGCGCATCGCCAACTCCTTCGTCTTGAGGGTTTCTATCAGGTAAGCGACATGCTGCCTAGATCGCATCTTGCGATCTAGGCAGCACAAGCCTCCACGTTGTTCATGCGTTGCTCGTACTGAAGCGCTTTTGATGGCGAGCAACGTAGTTATCATAGATGTGTTAGGGTTAGCATTGTTCTTCGTTTAAGCATGCTTACGTAGTGCAACCCTTGCATATCTAGCCGCCCTCACACCTATCTCGGGTGTGGGGGCGGCACCCGCTGATTATTATTCGGTAGATCTGATCCGTTACGATTGCTCCTTGTTCTACAAGGATTAGTTTAATATCTGCAATAGTTAGGCCTTACAAAGGGGGAGGATCCGGTGGCACGTAGGGTGGCGTTCGCAAGTCCTAAACGAGGATGTTCCGAGGATCAACTTCATGTTGGTTTTTAGGCCTTGTTTAGGATCGGCTTACGAGCACCGTGCGTGGCCGCGAGGCCCAACCTGGAGTAGGATGATCCGATTATGCGGTGAAAACCCTAAATCGTCGTAGGTCTCATCAGCTTTATCTTGATCAAGCAGGACCACCAAGTATTCGTGCACCCCGTACGAATCACGGGTGGATCGGCTCTTTGAGCCGATTCACGAGATAACTCGAGAGCCGATCGAGGCTCGTATTTAATATTTACATGTATGCCCTGCGAGGAAACTAAGCGAGGCATCCCCATCACCTTCCGACCGGGTATAGGTCGGGTGGCACGCCCTTGCACTTCGCATCGCTGCGTGTGACCAGAAGAGCATTGCGGGCCGTCGCTCGGAGGGGTCTCAGCCAGCCGCAGCTCTAGGCTCTTCCCGGCTCTACGGTGTTGACAAGGCCGCTGCCCGCCGGTGGGTTTTGGCAGTCAACATATATATATATATGAGGTTGTAGATATTAGTCGTAAACTTACTCAAACTTAAATAACACTTGATT